>NC_079204.1:38230395-38367895 GCF_026745355.1 Beta vulgaris subsp. vulgaris | reverse complement strand
TTCCTCTTCCAGTGTCCTATCTTACTTGCTTTCCGCGGCTGCTTTTGGCTTGGCGATCGGCTTAGGTTTTTCAGCAACAACGATAACTTGCTTACTTTTGTCCTTCTTTCCTTCCCATTTCTTATTGAAACCCTTTCCCTCTTGAACCATCAAAACTTCTTTCTTTGGTTCTTGGGGAATGTTCCTCTCAGCATTGACCAACAACCCATGCAGCTCTTACAAAGTCTTTTCAGACTCATTCATGTCAAAAGTCATCCTGAACTGATTAAAGTTGTCGGAAAATGAATGGAGAATGTTGTTAGTAGCCAACTCTTCTCTATAAGGGAACCCAAGTCGTTCCATGCTCTCAAAAAGACCCATTATTTTGAAAACATGGGAGCCAATAGCTTAACCCGGCTTCATGTGACATTCCAAAATCTCCTTATTGGTCTCATACCTCTCAATTCGGGCCTGTTTCTGGAACATAGCCCTCAGCTCTTGCATAATGATGTAAGCATCCTTGGTTTCGAACCTCTTTTGGATGTTCAGCTCCATGGCTGCCACCATCAGACAAGTGATTGGTACATGCCTGTCATTAGCCTACTTAGCACGACGTTTGTCTACTTCAGTTGATTCATTAGAGATCACTGGAAGTGTGATTTCTAAGACATCCTCTCTCTCAACCCTCAGACCTCATAACGAGTCAATAGGGTTCTTTCTCAATTAATGAAGTTTTCACCATTTAGCCTACCCTTTTCAAGGAAAGGACGGATGTTGTTGTTATTGTTGTTGTTGTTGTTAGTCATAGTATCTAGAGACAAAAAAACAAAAGCAAAGTTCAATTTTATGTTTATTAAAGAACCTAAAAACATGCAAAGGTTTCTAGGTTGGTTATATTATTATATTACATAATAATAGTATGGCCCCTCCGACCATTGGAGCAACCACTGTGGCCCACCAGCCAGTGCTTTTGCCACCCAGCCGTGGCTGCTCCCTCCTCCCTTCTCCCTTCTTTCATTTTTTCTGTTTTTGTGGAAATGAAGTTAAATTTACAACTTCTTGTAAAATTAATTTACTGATATAATTAAATTAAACATAAACTCCTTTATGCCTGATTTATAAAATTAATTTAAATCTTTAATTTAATTAATTTTAGGACTATTCACATAAATTAATCTCAAATTAATATAAAACTCCTTTTATATGAATTAATTTGTCATACATAAATAATTTAAAATATGATAAATCAGATTAATTATATGAATATACTTTTTGAAATTAACATAAATTTTCCATTTTAATTAATTTTAGGTTTATCCATAACATGACTATAATTTTTGAAATACTCAAAAATTAGAGATCTAAAATTAAATTTTAAATTTCAAAAATTAGGGTTTTTAATTTTTAAAATTTCGGCCATTCGTTTTTATATTTTCAAATTTCCAAAAATTAGGTCGAATTTATTCAAAATATTTTTGGCCAGTCAATTTTATTTTCGACGGTTTTTTCACCAAATACCCTCGACAAATTTTAAAATTCATCATATACCCTCAATGTTTCAATAATTCACCATATACCCTTGAGTTTTCGAAAACGTGCACCAGATGCCCTTTTTCTAACTTCCGTTAACTCACCATTAACTTTATTTACCATTTTTCCATTATTAATCCTAAAATCTAAATAATAGTCCCTAAACCTAATCTAAACCCTAATTCCTAACCCTAACACTAAACCATCCCTCCCCTCCACCACCGCAGCCCCCACCCCCTCCCCTAATAGACGCCGCCACCGGCTAACCCTGCAGCCAAAAAAATCCAGCCACGAATCCCCTAAACCCACGACCACCTTAACCCAACCACGAATCCCATCGATTTTTCTCTCTCCTCTATTCTTCATTTTTTAATCTTCTTCCGTCTGAAGATTCGATTTCGAGGGGAGGGTTCCATTTTCACGCTCTCTCCCTCTCCTGTGTTTTTCGAGGGTGGTGCTAGGACGCGATTCCCGGTGGTTCTTTCGCGCCCTTATTCTCTCCTGTTTTGTTATCATTGTTGTTATTGGTGCTTGGGGAATTCGACGGGGAAGGGGAGGAGGAAATCGATGGGGAGGGAGTTGGGGACAGGCAGCGGCGATGGAGGAGGAGGGGTGGGAGAGGGGTTGCGGCGGTGGAGTGGAGAAGATGGGGAGGGGTTCGGGGCAGGGTTGGGGTGAAGGGAGAAGGGTTAGGGGCTGACTGGGGGTTAGGGTTAGGGTAAGGGTTTAGGATTAAGGTTAGAGTTAGGGTTTATGTTTAAGATTAGGGTTAAAATTAGAGTTAGATTAGAGTTAGGGTTTAGGGCTAATAATGGCAAAATGGTAAATAAAGTTAATGGTGATTTAACGGAAGTTAGAAAAATGACATCTGGTGCACGCTTTCGAAAACTCAAGGGTATATGGTAAAATTTTGAAACATTGAGGATATATGGTGAATTTTTTAATTTGTCGGGGATATTTGGTGAAAAAAATCGTATTTTCGAATTTCGAAAACATTAGGTCGGATTTAATTTTAAAAATTCGGCCATTTTTTTGTGAAAATTAAGAACATCAAATCCCTATTTAGTTAATCCAATTAAATAATTCAATCCATAATTCCATTCCTCACTTTAATCAAATTAAAATTAGCCATGAACACATCAAAATAAATCATATTATAATGACCAAAAAACTATATGCAAGAGGCTAAAACTGATACCACTATAGGAATATAAGTAATATAAGCGGAATTTCATGAATCTATTTCATAAACACTTAAAACAGGATCTCTTGCATATACAATTAAGGGTCACATAATAGTTTAAAAATAACCTTTGATGCGTGAATTCCACAAAAGCTCGTCAAGATCTTGGAGAAAGAACCTCATATGTGATTCCTCTACTTGGCCCACCAATCCAAATCAGCACTCCACCAATGGTAGTTGGAAGGAATAAGAACTCTTCTTTTTTTGGAATAAATATTACGTGACTTTTGAGATAGAGAGAAGGAGGGAGTCCACTCATGGTACACCCGGGTGTACCATGAGCATGGTACACCCACGGGCATTTTTGTGATTAATTGGAACTCCAGGGGCACGTTCGTAATTTCACATACTCTCTCTCCTCTACCTCTTCCTCTTCTGCATGCTTTCACTGCCATTTTTTCCGGCGATGCTGCCGCTGCTTTTACTACTGCTCATTTCCGAAGATACCGTCGTTTTCATCGTCGTCGTCTTCTTCGGCGTAAAATTTTGGGGGTTTTGGTCTTCATTTCCAGATCTCGAAGATTCATATTTAAACATTGATGAAGATGAGCAAAAATTCGAAGCTGATGAAGGTTGGGATGATTGGAACGCAGATGAACACGAGGAAAACGATGAAGAGGATTCTTAATTCAAGTGTTTGTTCTGTAATTTCAACTTCATTTCTTCCGATTCCTTGCTTCAACATTGTAGTTCAACACACCATTTTGATTTTCTGGGTTAAGGAGAGCGATTAGTCTTCCAAGAAACGACTACCAGAGGAGAGAGAATTTAGAGAGAGGAGAGAGAAATTAGAGGATGAATGAATGAAGAAACAAAAAAAGAATTACAGTCTTTTTCTCTTTCTTTTTGTAGGAGTAGCTGGTCTTCATTTTCTTTTAGTTTTTTGGTGTGTTTAACTGATGAGCTACAATTTAATGGCTGTGATTTATGAAAGTGTGAAAGAAAAGTAATCATTAGCTTCGGACTTTTATGGCTGCTTCAAGCTTGTTAATTACATCATGATTATGGTTTGTTTACCTTACTTTCAAATCTTTTGTTTATGATTTTTACAGCTTATGCAAGATAATGATTGTTTTTTTTTGTTATACGCTCACCGGAGTGGTTAAGTTGTGGGAGGAGGAGATAGAAAGTAGTTTGTTCATGGTGGTGGTGGTGTGAAGCAGTGCTCATTTACCTAATTTGTGTTTATTCAAGTTTGCTCATTTTCTTAAATGAGTAATTTGTGCTCATTCAAAGTTTGCTCATTTTCTTAAATGAGTAATTTGTGCTCATTCAAAGTTTGCTCATTTTCTTAAATGATCAGTAGAAATGCTTGCTCATTTGTTCATTTTGCTCAGTTGCTCATTTTGTTTATTTTGCTCAGTTGCTCATTTGCTCATTTGCTCATTTTGCTCATTTTGCTCATTTGGAGAAAATAGCCTTGGGTGTACCATGAGCATGGTACACCCAGGTGTACTATAAATATTCCTAGGAGGAGAGAGAAAATCTTGAGAGATACAATATCTCCTTATTTTCTGATTACTTGATTAATTATAGGAATAAGTAGGTTAAGAAATCCCTCATAGTTCTCCCCAATGGCCAGCCACCCTAGAGTCCCCTATGGGCTCTAGGTTTTTTTTGTTGATCCAAATTGTTTAATGTGTAATTTTTTAGGATCCATTTAAGTGGGCTTTGGGTATATTATTTACTAATCCAAAGTTTTATAACATTCTCTAGCAAGATATAAAGATGACCCCATTAAATAAATTATCATCTCCATAGTATGATCCATATTATATTTAGTAATTACAATAGAGTCGATGACACAATTCCTTCAATAAGATGATTAGAAAAAAATTGGTACTAGATATCAGAGATCAATTTGTTGAACATTTGTTTACAAGAGGCTCTATGTTTGAGATACAGTGTTAAAAAAATTAGTTAAAGAGAAATATACTCCCTCTATATTTACACAACTAATGTAAAACGCTGATATTCAACATAAACAGCTAATATAAACAATGGATTAAGAGCCTGTTCTCCCCACCTTATTTTCATTTCAGTTTAATTCAATTATGTTCATTCAGTTGCAATCAATTCAGTTCAATTCAGTTCAGTTGCAACCAGTTTAGTTCAATTCAGTTCAGTTCAGCTCCAACTATAATTTCTTAGTTATAATTTTGATTCATTTCAGTTCAGTTCAATTCAGTTCAGTTCAATTCAGCTGCAATAAGTTCAGTTCAATTCAATTCAGTTCAGTTCAATTGCAATCAGTTCAGTTCAATTCAGTTAAGTTGTTTTATGTCGAAAAGAACATGCTTAAATCAGGAAAGTTAAATAATCAACTATCAATATTCAATTGAAAACAACTCGAATGATTAGTATAAGAAAGTTGTCTGATTTTTTATAGGTGGGCCTTTTACATAGACGATAAAAACTATAGCACTTTTGCCATGTTTCAACTTTTTAAGTGGGAATAATTGGAGGGGAAATGACTAATGAGCAAACAACCGCGTGCACCACGAGGCCATTTTATCCCGTGTCACTTGACTCTTGCTCGAGGGGAAATGGGAACGTGAGCCTCCATTATAAAATGTTGTATACATAAATAATGATAACTTTCTGATCTCCCCCTTTTTTAATCTGCCAAATCTCTTTTCATAAGCAGATATTTTTCATCAATCACTTCATTCACATTCACATTAGCTGAAGAAACCCTGAGTAATCTGTATGGCATATAAAAACATCTTGTCTAAAGACTTTATGTGCTAAAGAAGGTAACTCAACTTCTTCTTCCTTTCTGATATACTATATTCAATTATTCATGCTACTATTATTAAGTTTTTCAGATATAAATATCCTCTAAATTCTAACACATGAATCATCTCATTTTGATTTTGTAGGAAAGTTTTTATATGATGGGTAATCTTGGGAGTGAAATACTGTCACTTGTTTACAATTCAAGGTGGTATAGTATGATGATATCTTCAGATTCTTGGCTCACAACTCTCAAATGTTCACCTTCAAATACCAACATAATTGAGCCTTCAGATACCTTCATGCAAGTACTTCAATGGCTAAGATTCATTTTTTTCTCTCCATGTCCTCAAAGACTTGTTTTATCATCCATAAATTTCTTGTTTCTATTGATTTTGATCTTATTTGTTGTTCAAAGGCTCATTTCCAAGTTCAACTCTAGGAGAAATCCCACTTCAACAATCAATAAACCTCTTTTAGAAACACATAATAATAAAATACTTCATGTTAAGATTACTATATGGTTCAAATTATCTTTGATTTCAGCTGCTTTCCTTGCTGTTTTATACTTTGTATTGAGTATATTACTCTTGATGGGAAGTAAAGGAAGCTCGAAATCATGGCAATGGATAGAGGTTATCTTTAGGATTGCTCAAGCCTTAACCCAAGTGGCAGTATTTGTTCTTGTTGCTCATGAACAAAGATTTCATGCCATTAAACATCCTATATCTCTTAGGATTTATTGGGTTGTGCAATTTGTCCTTGTATTCGTGTTCTGTGTTTCGGGTTTAACTCGATTTTTTTCGGTTCATCAAAAAGTGGATTCATATATGAGAATGGATGATGTGTTTTCTTTGATTGGTCTTCCATTTTCCCTGTTCCTGCTAATTGTTGCCTCTCAAGAAACTTCTGGAATTATTGTGATTAGAGAACCTGAAGATGGTTTAGATACAAGAGCACAATTAGATGAACCCATTGTGGATGATCCTAATATGAGTGATTATGGGGCAGCAAACATCTATTCTAAAGCTACATGGCTTTGGATGAACACTGTGATAAATAAAGGGTACAAAAATCCATTAAAGATCGATGATGTTCCTTCGCTTCCTGCTGATCATCTAGCTGAGAGAATGTCGGAGCTCTTCGAGTCAAATTGGCCTAACCCGGGTGAACATACAAAGCACGCAGTAGCACTTACCTTATTCAAGTGCTTTTGGAAGGAAATTGCCTTCACTGGATTTCTAGCACTGATAAAGCTTGGTGTGATGTATGTTGGTCCAGTACTTATCCAAAGCTTTGTTAGTTTTACTTCTGGAATGGGAAGCTCCCCTTATGAAGGATATTACCTAGTGCTAACCCTTTTAGTTGCCAAAATAGCTGAAGTACTAAGTTCACATCATTTTAACTTTCACTCTCAGAGAATCGGGTTACTAATTAGGTCCACCCTTATAACTGCATTATACAGAAAGGGGTTGAAACTATCTTGCTCTTCGAGGCAGAATCATGGTGTTGGTCAGATAGTGAATTATATGGCAGTTGATGCTCAGCAGCTAGGTGATCTTATGAATCAGTTGCATTCCATTTGGCTGATGCCACTGCAACTTTTGGCTGCCTTGGTCTTGCTATACTTGTACATGGGTGTTTCAACGATGGCAGCACTCATCGGAATTGTTGTTATATTAGCTTTTGTGGTAATACGTACAAAA
The DNA here is from genome assembly GCF_026745355.1 of Beta vulgaris subsp. vulgaris. Lineage (NCBI taxonomy): Eukaryota > Viridiplantae > Streptophyta > Magnoliopsida > Caryophyllales > Amaranthaceae > Beta > Beta vulgaris. The sequence goes on along the minus strand of NC_079204.1, from coordinate 38,360,701 downwards.
AAGTGCAATGTTTTTCAATACCAAGTCATGAGGAACAGAGACTCGAGGCTTAAGGCGATGAATGAAATGATAAATAATATGAGGGTGATAAAGTTTCAAGCATGGGAAGACTATTTTCTGCAAAGAATTCAATCTTTTCGCAAACTTGAGTATGATTGGTTATCCAAATTTGCATATACTGTTGCTGCCAATATGACTGTGCTTTGGAGCGCGCCTCTTGTGCTTTCCGTGCTTGTGTTTGGGGTTGCAACTTGGATGGGAGTGTATCTTGATGCTGCCACTGTATTCACGGCAACTACAATAATGAAGATCCTGCAGGAGCCAATCAGGAACTTCCCTCAGTCTTTGATACAAATTTCTCAGGCAATGATTTCACTTGGAAGATTAGATGGTTACCTGATGAGCCCAGAATTGGATGAAGGGGCAGTAGAGAGAGTCGAAGGGTGTGAAGATGACATTTCCGTTGAAGTGAAACAAGGGAGCTTCTCTTGGGAAGATGAGGCAACTGAAGAAACCTTGAAAGGGTTGAATCTTCAGGTTAAGAAAGGGCAACTGGCCGCCATCGTTGGGACTGTTGGATCTGGAAAATCTTCAGTACTAGCTGCCATTCTTGGTGAAATGCACAAAACCTCTGGAAAGGTATAAACATTGTTGCCATTGCTATTTTTCTTTGCTCTTTTCTTGCTTCCCTTATCTGTGGTTATCTTACTGTTTGTTTGCATTTGAACATCAACTGAAGTACCCCAACAGCCCGTCTGGTAGATGGTAGTAATTAGTGGTAATGGTAATAAATTTATATGTAATACTGTGAAGATAATATTATGTTGGATTATGCTCCAAAAGTAGTCAAATGATTTTCCTAACAATTTGGATTAGTGAATAGTAGTTATGGAGGATATGGTATTAGACATGTTTTCCACTACTTAGTAGTGTGGCTAACTTTTAGGTTAGTTACTTTTTATTGTAAGCCTATAAAAGGCACTTATTGTATTGAGATTAATTGAGCAAGTTTTAATGCAAAAACTTCTCCATATATTATTTATTCCTCTCTACTCTAAAAACTATCATATTATGCTAATGGAATGCCATCTCCAAACAGGAGATTTCTTTGGGTAATTACTATTTAGACTCCTTTATTATTATGTTGATTCTCTCTTACGCAACTTCTGCATTCTGTAGTTGTCTTTACTTGTAGTGAAATTTGAGCATCAAAATATTAGCATGAAGGATAGAATCAAGTTGCAACACTCTCTTATCGTTAGAATTTGGCCAGTTAGACTTTGTGGGCAATTAGAAAAGCTTATTTGTTTATCAGGAAATGGAAGTATGAATCTTTTAATTTTTTTTTGACATTTTGCAGGTTAGAGTGTGTGGTTCCACTGCATATGTGGCACAAACATCATGGATACAGAATGCAACAATTCAAGAAAACATTCTATTTGGACAGCCAATGAACACAGAGAAATACAAGGAAGTTATTAGAGTTTGTAGCTTGGAAAAGGACTTGGAAATCATGGAATTTGGTGATCAGACGGAGATTGGAGAGCGCGGGATCAACTTGAGTGGTGGCCAGAAGCAAAGGATACAACTTGCCAGAGCAATTTATCAGGATTGTGATGTATATCTTCTCGATGATATTTTCAGCGCTGTTGATGCACATACTGGTTCCGAGATATTCAAGGTATGTCCAACCATTATATTCATTTTCAATAGTATATGCTACTACTTCATAGAGCAGATAATGTTAATGACTAGATGCATGTGGGTCCTTCAATATATTCATATATTTTTGCAGGAGTGCGTAAGGGGAGCTCTCAAAGATAAAACCATTCTTCTTGTAACCCATCAAGTTGATTTCTTGCATAATGCTGATCATATATTTGTAAGCTGTTTATGTTTTTGTATTTTACTTTTGAATTAGCTCATGAGCCAAGTTTATCATCTATTTCTAGAAGACAAGAAGTTTTCTCAATATAATCATAAGATGATGCAAAATTTAGGTGATGCGAGATGGAATGATTGTACAATCAGGAAAATACAATGAGCTTCTAGAAGCAGGTTTGGATTTTGGTGCTCTTGTTGCCGCCTATGAAAATTCCATGGACCTTGTGGAGATGAGCACACAACCGTCCGATGACCAATCAGAAGAAACTCCTAAGTCTCCAATCAGCAAAAGCAAATCACTAGAAAGAGTCAAGTCTGAGAAGAAAGAACTGAAGAAATCCGAATCTCAAAAGGGTACTTCTAAGCTCGTTGAAGATGAGGAAAGAGAAACTGGACGGGTTAGCCTAGAAGTATACAGGCAGTATTCTACTGAAGCTTTCGGGTGGTGGGGAGTGGCTGCAGTGATATTAGTTTCTCTCTTTTGGGTTGCATCGTTAATGGGTAGTGATTATTGGCTAGCATATGAGACTTCAGAAGATCACACTTTTACTCCTCGCTTGTTCATTTTTGTTTATGCAATTGTTGGTGTCATATCCTGTCTCTTTGTGAGTGCGCGAGCCTTGCTTATTACATTTTTGGGACTTAAAACTGCTCAGAGCTTCTTCAACCAGATCCTTGACAGCATCCTCCATGCTCCTATGTCATTTTTTGACACTACTCCTTCCGGAAGAATTCTGAATCGAGTAAGCTTTTCAAGCTTCCCATTGTCAACATTATGCATATTACAATATTTATTGCTTTGTCCATTTCCTTAAAATTGCAACGAATCTAACTTTTGCAGTATTTGTATCCTTCATTTTGACCATATTTTTTAACTACTGTATTAAAAAAATTAGAAGGTATTATGTAAAATGTTTTTGTAATTATATTATTCAAAGGAAACGTAGAAAGTATATGCTAGGTAATTTGCTATAGCTTATTGTTTTTAATGTAACATATATATGTCGTGATCTTTCATATATGATTCTGATTATTACTTTATTACAGGCATCAACAGATCAAACCAATGTTGATCTCTCAATCCCATTATTCTTGGGCATGACAATTGTAATGTATTTCAATTTGCTGAGCATTGTGGTGGTTACATGCATATATGCTTGGCCTACAATTTTCCTCATCATTCCCTTGACATGGGTGAATCTTTGGTATCGGGTATATCTTGCTGTCAAATATATATTCAGCTTCTCTTTTTTTATCGATTTCATATTAATTTAAGATATATGAGAATGTTTGATTTATTTACAGGGGTACTACCTAGCAAACTCACGTGAGCTGACTCGTTTAAGTTCCATCACAAAAGCCCCTGTCATCCATCATTTCTCAGAAACAGTTTCAGGTGTTATGACAATTCGCTGCTTTAGGAGGCACGCATTGTTTAGTAAGCAGAATATTGACAAGGTGAACGTGAACCTTAAGATGGATTTCTATACCAATGGAGCGAATGAGTGGTTAGGCTTCCGCTTAGAGTTCATTGGAAGTGTAGTCCTTTGTATTGCCACTTTGTTCATGATTATCTTGCCCAGCAGCATCATCAAGCCAGGTAATACGAGCACTAATTCAAAACTCGTTTTTTGTACTTGGGGTAAATTCTGTCCACCTTATTTTTGTGAAACTTATCTCAACTTATTAGACCTCAAATGTTTTTTTAGGTGAAAAGAACGTAATCTTAGTACGGAAAACTCAAAATTTTGGCCTTTTTTGAGGATGTGGAGTTTTGAGTGTGGTTTTATGATATGTGGAAATCACATAATAAACTTTGAATATTTTGCAGAGTATGTGGGTCTGTCTCTTTCATATGGGCTTCCACTCAATGGTGTCCTATTTTGGACTATATATATGACTTGCTTTGTTGAGAATAAAATGGTCTCCGTTGAGAGGATAAAACAGTTTATCACACTCCCCTCTGAAGCAGCATGGGAAATTAAAGAGTGCCTACCTTCACCAAACTGGCCAAATCATGGACACATTGAACTAAAGGACTTGCAAGTAAGTTCCCTCCGTCCCACTTCTAAGTGACGCGTTGGACGTTCAAAACATCCTGGAGCATTATGTGTAACCCTATGCACTACTAATAACCCTGTTTACACTACTCGGTAACCTCATATACGCATTATTCATAATCCTATTAGACCTTTAGTATATCGTATTAGTAACCTTACATATGCATTATTAGTAGTCCCGTTTATGTTATAAGTAACCCACAATCACATGGCATCATCAACAAATGATATGACATGTTGCATATACGAATTTATAGTTATGTACTTTTTTTCCTGCTCATGAATAAATGTCGTGCAGGTGAGGTATCGGTCAAACACCCCACTTGTTCTGAAAGGCATCACAATTGGCATAAGAGGAGGTGAGAAAATTGGGGTTGTTGGTCGCACCGGGAGTGGAAAGTCTACCCTTATTCAAGTATTCTTCAGGCTTGTTGAGCCTTGTGGAGGAAAGATAGTTATTGATGGTGTCGATATCTGCAAGATGGGCCTCCATGATCTAAGGTCTCGCTTTGGGATCATTCCACAAGAGCCAGTACTTTTTCAAGGAACAGTCAGAAGCAATGTGGATCCACTTGGTCTATATTCTGAGGAAGAAATATGGAAGGTATTTCCTCTTTCATCATCCTTGACTTGATATGGAACTCTATCAACATTGATTCTATATGATTCCAAATGAAATTATTGTCCAATAAGAGGATATACTCCCTCAGCTCCATACCATACCATTTTTTACATCTCCACCTTAACAATGTTTTGTTCTGAGAGTTTTTTATATTGTTTTGGAAAGGGTTTTTCTTAGAGATTCTTATAAGCAAGTTCTTATGCACCTTACCAATGTTTTGGAAAGAATATGAGGAAGTTCTTATTTCAGAAAGAACTTCCGTACACATTATTGTACACATTACTCTGAATAGTTCTTTCCGGAGGAGTAATATGCAAATATCTAACAGATTATTTTGTGTTCTTAGAGCCTAGAGCGCTGCCAACTTAAGGATGTCGTTTCTGCAAAGCCAGAAAAGCTTGATGCTCCAGGTTTCTTATTGTTTTCTCTTCCTCTGAAAAATGCTTCTATCACTTATACTTGCTACTATCAGCTGATGTACTTGAGATAGAAGAAGATACTTAAGGAACTTCTCTTCCCTTTTTTTTTTTATAGTGGCGGATGGAGGAGAAAATTGGAGTGTTGGTCAGAGACAGCTTATGTGCTTGGGAAGAGTCATGCTCAAGAAAAGCCGGATTTTGTTCATGGATGAAGCAACCGCTTCTGTCGACTCTCAAACAGATGCTACGATTCAAAAAATTATTAGAGAAGATTTTGTAAGCTGTACAATAATCACTATTGCTCACAGAATACCCACTGTTATGGACTGTGACAGAGTATTAGTCATTGATGCAGGTAATTTCTTTCATTTTATATCAATCTTCTATGCTAAGCACTAGCTCTTAATGCTAAGTACTAAGCTTCTATAGGGCCGTCTCTAAATCTGTGGTGGCCCTGTGCTAATATAAATAGTAGCGCCCACAAAAATGAGAAACGACACAAATTTGAATGTATACAAACCATAAATTCAAGCAGATTTCCTTAGACAAAAGTTTTCACGAACACTTTTAAGTAGACGTATTGTGAGATGACTGATGAGAGACATAATGGTGTTGCATTGCTATTTGAACTATTCATAATTTTAGGAGCGCCTCACTTTTGAAGGCGCTATATGGTGGAACACTTTAAACACACTATTAAACGGCTCTATATTCTATATAAACTAAAAATCACATCTTTTTAATCTAGAATTTAATTCTTCTAAATTTGATTTTTTTTATATTCCCTATCTCAAGGAGGAACCTTATTTTAAGTTCCAATTATAGGCTAGCTCATTAGCTTGTAAGGATTATGTTACTGACACTGAGTTTGCCATGCTATGCTGAGTCTTCACTGATGCTTAACTAATTGGTTTTTAAACACATTTGTTATATATAAAGAACTTATGATCTGTTTCTGGTGGACAGGATGGTCTAAGGAATTCGATACACCATCTAGGCTACTCGAGAGGCCCTCACTCTTTGGGGCACTGGTTCAAGAGTACTCCAATAGATCGTCTGAGCTATAAGTGAGCTTCGAGTATTCGGTTCAAGATTCAATAAGTACTCATGGTTCCCGAATTAGCCTGGATGAAAAAGTCTACAGTACCACAAGTTTGACAGGAATTTGGAAGTTGGATTCCTAATTTTGGCTAGTTTTGTGAAGAATATGAATCAATTAGTACTTTAGTAGGAAAATGACATGTTTATATTTTGTTAGATTACCCCCCCCCCCCCCTTCCATTTTGCTGTCTCTTTTGAGGGTTGTTGAAGAATAGTTACTTGTTCATTGTGGTTGATCATTTGACCACTAATGTGATAGGAGTAGGCAAAAGAGGTACTAGTTGAGGCCTGTTCATGACCTTTTTCAACTTTTTTTTTTTTACTTCCTTTGATATAATAAGTTAAGGGTGAGTTTATCATTGGTCTAAACACAAACTTTTGTCAATACTTTGTCCATCCATATTTCAAGAGGTGATATACTGATATGTTAGAGCAGTGCTAACCCCGAAATTATGAGAGTCTGCAAAGAAACTTGCAACATAGGACCCCTCATTGGCTCATTTTAGAAGGTTCCAAAATTTGAAATCTATTTTATGTTTTAATCACATTATCCTAATACTCATGCTTTAGGTACTTTTAAAAAAAAAAAAAATTACTACTTTCATTTCTCATTAATTCTTACACATTGACATGTTCTACTATTCACAAATTGTACTTTGACCTTCATTTGTGATTTATACGTAAATAAAACTATAGTTATATGGGATCTTATTAGATTTGTTTTAGCATATTTTATTAATTTGTAACATTTTACAATTTTTACAAATACAAAACTAGAGATATACTCCCTTTGCTTCTTTTTTTTATCGTTATCACATAAAATCTTGACACTATTCGTACTTAGATAGAATCTTCTTAATTTTTTCAATTTATAAGAAAAAATATAGTCATGTGGGGGCTTGTTTGATTCGTCTCAATTAGTACATTATTAATATTCAATAGTTATAATTTTTACTATTATATAATGAAAGATATTTAAGTTCAAAAATGTACATTGGGAGATGTGCACAGAAAAGTGGCAAAAATTTAAAAAAAAACAGAGGGAGTATATCCTTAAAGTTTTGCATTGACATGTGTAAAAAGTATAAGAATAAGTGTAAGTGTAAGTATAAGTATAACAATTGAAAAGAAAGAGAGTGAATATATGATACATTTTACAAATAATAAATATTTATACTCCCTCAGTTCTGCTTTAGTTGCAACATGCAGAAAGATACAACAATTCAGTTGGTCTTGTAAGAGACCGTCTACTTTTAACTTAAAAGTAGGCGCGGCCCAAGCCAATATTAAGAAGAGAATAGATCATATTTCTTAATATAGTGACTACTCTAATCTATTTAGTGACCATTTTAATCTATTTAGTGACCAGTTTAATCTATTCATTAATAACATTCTTTAATTCATTTAGTGACTGATTTAATCCATTTAGTGACTAGCTTAATCCATTTTGTAAGACTGACGGACTATTTTTAAAAATTGTTTGTTCTAATTCGAAATTTAGAAGGGAAATAAAAGAAGGAGAAGAGAATGGACGACTAGGATGGTGCAAGATACCTAAAAATAGTGTTAGGTTAGAGAGAAATTGAATGGGCTTCTTAGGAGAACGTAGGTTTGCATTGTCTAATTTTATATTAAAATTAGACCGTCTATTATAATAATTTGTGACAACAATTTAGGTGAGGAGAGATAGAAAGAAAAGTTACCCATAGAAAGAAAGAATATATGAGGTTAATATTACAAATAAACTAAAACAACCCAAAATAATAAGTATTACAAGTAAATAATAATGGAGAAAGTATTTAACGTCCAAATCTTTTTAAGACGACCCGTGGCACTATATGTAATACGGGAGATAATATGAGGAATAAATACAACCTAAGGTAAGAAAACATGACGAAACTTGAAAAGAAGCTCCCTGTAATTATCCTTTTAGATAAATGCAATAATTTTTTTTCTAATTAATAATACATTTGTAACATCTTTCAGACGTGTGATCACCTGAAATTTGATGAACTTATGAGAATTTCTTGGAGAGCATGTACACTTATCTGACTTTATTTGGATTTATGAAGCTCTGTTTCATTCTTTTACAAGACCTATTAAACTTATGTTCTCTAAAAAATAAAATTGGTTAGAACGTATCTAAATTTATATTCTAAAACTTATAACTTTAAGTGAAAAGAATGTACTTTTAATATACCTTTAATTTATGAACATGAACGTGTGGACGTGATGGATGATTTGAGAGACTCACCATCACGTAAGAAGAAAATTGTGCTCTCACCTTTCATTGATCCTAGTGGCACGGAGGCGGAGGTTGGTGAGTTCCAATCTCGCCCGACCCAATGAGTTGTATAAGCTTAAACTGTAGAGAGTTGGGCAATCCCTCTACAGTTTCTAGTCTTCGAAATTTATTTCGAAGAGAGGCCCCAACTTTAGTCTTTGTCGGAGACTAAGTTGAGTCGTTCTAGGAAATTTAATAGGATAAAAAATAATTTTGGTGACTTTCATGGACTAGTTGTGGATTCTATGGGGGATATCGGGTGGCATTTCTTTGCTGTGGAAGAAGGATGTTACAATTAAGCTGCTCTTTACGTCAATTCATCACATTGATGTGATTGTCAAAGAGGGTGTTGGGGAGTGTGAGTGGAGGTTGACAGAGTTTTATGGTTGGCCTGAAGTACATAATCGTCATCTATCTTGGAAGTTACTTGGTGAATTGAAGATGCAGTCGGGGTTGTCATGGTTGTGTATAGGATATTTCAATGAAATATTATACGCTCATGAGATGAAGGGCAGGGGTGTGAGAGGCTGAGAGTTAGGTGGCAAATGAAAAACATCAGGAATGCGGTAGATAATTGTGGGTTTAGAGAGGTGTCCTGGTCAGGTTATGAGTACACCTATGACAACGGAAGGGTGGATCATGAGAATGCTTAGAGTCGTCTTGATAGTGCCTTGGTTGATAATACATGGTTGGAGTATTTTCCTTGTGCTCATTGATATAATACGGATCGTGAGTGGTTTGATTATGCTCCGTTGAAGTTGGTGTTTGCAAATAGAGAAGGCTATGTGGGGTTAGGAGCAAAGTCGTTTTGTTTTGAGAAAATATGGGCCGAGGAGGAGGAGTGTGCCTCGGTTCTGACTACAACTTAGGATTTTGGGGGTCCTGACCTAGAATCTAAGCTTGCTCTCTGCGCTGGAGAACTAAAAGAGTGGGGCAACTAATAAGAAGTTTGATAGTGTGTTCAAGGATTTGAAGAAGAAAAGAAATCAATTAAGCAAACTAAATGAGGGAGGGCTCACGGTGTCCCAGGTGGAGCAAGGGAGAAAATTAATTCGTGAAATAGAGGGGATGGTACATATGGAGGAAATTTTGTGGCGTCAACGTCATAGAGCTATATGGCTTCGAGAAGGGTATCGTAACATATGGAATTTTTTCACCAACGTACGTCGAGTAGAAAACGGAAGAATACTATTGTGTGCATAAAAGATAATGAGGGGTTGGAACATGTCAATAAAGATGATATTGGTAGAGTTGCAATCTCGTAGTTCAGAACGATGTTTGATAGTTCGAATCCTACGGCAGTGGACATAGCCCTACATGACTCGCACCTCACATGAGTTCGAACATGAATGCGTTACCGCAAATGTTGTATACTATGGAAGCAAGAAGTTCGAGGGGCCCTGAGTCAAATGCATCCGGTGAAAGCCCCTGTCTCTGATGGTATGTGCCCATTTTTCTTTCAGACTTACTGGCATGTTGTTGGTCCCACTGTTGTTGCTACAGTGATTGATATCTTGAATGGTGCTGCAATCCCATCGAGTTTAAATAAAACTTTCATTGCCTCGATCCCAAAAAAAAAAGCAATCCTGATCATATGAGTGGTTTTTGTCCTATTTCTCTCTGTAATGTAGTTTATAAGGTAGTATCAAAAGTACATGCTAATAGACTTTAAAATTTTCTCTCTGAAATTATACCTGAAAATCAGAGAGCTTTTGTGCCAGGGCATCTTAATATTGGTAATGTGTTGGTTTCTTTTGAGTTGTTTCATTATACGAAAAATCTGAAGCAAACTAGGGTGTATGGCTCGATAGTTAGATATGTCAAAGGCGCGCGCACGACAGATTGTGTGGTGTTTTCTAGAGGCTATAATGCTTAAGTTCGGCTTTGATGTGAATTGGGTTGCACGTGTTATGGAATGTGTGAAGACGGTTTCTGTTTTGGTGCTTATAAATGGGAATCCAACCGAGGAATTTGCTCCGGGGGAGGTATTAGACAAGGTGACCCTCTCTCGCCATACTTATTCATTTTGTGTGTAGAGATCTTGTCCAATTTACTCGAAAAAGAGGAGACTAGGGGGCTTAGGGGTGTTAGGGCGGCGCCTAGTTCCTCGATTGTGTCACATTTGCTATTTGTCGACAATTTCTTCTCTGGTGCTACTGAACTTGAACTAGATATTTTAAAAGATATTTTGGTGACTTATGAGAAAGTTTCGGGCCAAAAAGGGAATTATGATAAAACTGATGTGTCTTTTAGTGCTAGTGTGGTAGAGGAGAAAAGAAGAAGACTTACAGAGAAGTTGAATGTTCATATGGTGTCTGTAATATCTTGAAAACTTAAACGTGTTTAATTTTGAAAACTTAAATGTGTTTAAGTAAGTAATTAATTATAATAAGTAGTTAAAATATATTTTATTTTGTTTCACTAATCAAGAAAAATATAATAAAACGAATATAGAATTTCAACATAAAAATTACCACCTTAAAAATGTTAATACCTAAGTGACAATAATTTATATTTTACGATTTCATGAATTAAACAAGAAGGTTAATTTTGTTGTTAAATCAATAAAGCACAAAATATCCACTTTTCACTAAACTTTTACAAGGCCACGTGAAGATTGATGAAGAGTAGAACAATTTTCTGATTTTTGGTTCCAAAAATAAAAAAGGAAAATGAGTAGAAGTCTTCCAAGTCAACTAGTACTCCATAACTTGTGTCTTCTTCCTTACTCTTCCATGGCACTTGGCAAACATGCCAACCTTCTCCAATCTTTTTCTCTTTCGAAATCTGCCATCCAATCCATCTCATTCCTCAACCAACAATGCAGAATATTTACTTAAAAACCTTCTTCCCAACTACTGATTTGGTATTCCTAATTCCACTATAAGTGGTCGTGCAAATCCCTCATCCAAGAACACAACAATTTTACAAACTTCCTCCTCTCATCTCTTACTTCACCACCACCTACGAACCACCTTTCAAACACCGTAATTTCAGTCACAAATTTGCCGGAACCTTGCCGGAAAATGTGACCCAAAGAAACCCCAAAAAAAGAAAACCCAACGCCACCTCCCGATTAGTGAGGGCTATTGTGTAATACCCGAACTTTAATGTCGTTTTATTAATTACTAATTATGTTTATTAGCGTAATTGCGTTCTAATTTTCTTTAAAATGATTCCGGTTAATATTATTTTCTAAAATAAATATATTTACTTTAGTTATTGCGAAAGTGATTTATATCATGATAAACGATTTTATAATATAGTATATGGAATTAATAAGAAAGTCTTATATATTATTCCTATATGATTTTGAGTTACTAATTTTTATTCAAAAGTTTAATGTCAATGTTTTGGAGCCCAAAATCTAGCCAAAACCCAACATTTAACTAAGGAGTCAAAGTTTGACTTTTCTTTCTCCTCACCAAAAGAAAACACGAACAAGAAGCTGATTTTAGCTCCCTCACACAACCGACACCCCACCTCCCTATTCCTCCCCCTACTTCCCTCTTTGTTCCCTACACTACCTCCCCTATGGTGAACCACCATTCATCATCCACCACCTTCATTTTTGTCTCCAGAAATCTGCCTATAAATACATAGAGGAATTAAGCTTTGAAACACAAACTCAAAATAAAAAAAAAAACTCACATATTCTTCTCCTCTCTCTCTCTTCTCGGTTTCGGGCACCACCGCCCCTCTCTCGCCGTGACCACGCCACCACCACCTTGTTGTAGCCACGTCTCTAACCACCAGTCGCTCTCGCCGGCAACCTACGCCACACCTGCAGCCGTCGCTATCTCTTTCTCTCTCCTCTTCCCTTCGCTCCCTCCTATGCGCCTTGCTGCTGCTTCTGCTTTTCCGCCGCTGACGGAACTCCGCAGACCGACGGCCGATGCTAGTCGATTCCCGCCACCGACCTCCCCTGTCGTTGCTGCGCTGCTCGCCGGAGACCCCTGCCCTGCCTCGTTCGTCCCTGCTCCAAGTGAGCAGAGGTACTACACCTCTTTCCTTTTTATTCTACCCTCTAAAAAAATCTGATTTGAAGTGTTATAAGGCAAGCCCAATTTCTACCTTTTGCTAATTAATCTAAGTTGGGCCTAAAATCTGATTTACATTAGTCAAACCAACTTTATTCCATCGTTGCATGTATAGTATAAACCTGATTTTTTATAATGTTAATTGAGCCACTTAGTTAATTGTTGGGCTATTGGAGTTTAACTAAAACTGATTTGCCTAATCAAGCTACCTAGTTGATTTTATTCCTTGACTTGTTGGACTAATGGAAGATTAACTTTATTTATTTAGTTTTAATGAAGATACTTAGTCTGATTCTTTTAATTGTGTTGTTTTATTCTTATGATTAAGTTATGCTATACTAATTATTTTAGTATAGGAAATGGTTATAAATGGTTTATTTTAAATAATTTCCATTAGTCAATGTTGATGGCATTTTAACAACAAATAATTAAGGAATGGAAATGTTATATGCTAGTAAGAGACAAGCTATCTTTCTTGATTTTTATGTTGTTAGAAAATTGTATACTCTATAAACGTATCAATATATTAATGAAGTCATGCTCTTCGTCTTGAATATGCTATTTATGAAAGCTGTTTGAATATTGTTGTCGGTGGTAGTTTATTGAATTATGGGAATATGTCACATATAATATAAGATGAGAATTCTAATTAAGAATTGTAAGTTTGTTAAGGTCATTATTAACGAGGATATTGGAGATAGTATGACTTCTATTTGCAATGGATCTTGGAATATGCAATGTTACTATGACGTGTGCTCATGAAATTTACGAGTGTGCCAATGTAAGCTTATGATTTTCAAAATGATTCTGAAAGTATTTATAGTTATGAGATATTCTTATAGATATCCGAATTGTGCAAATGTATACGTTATGATCATTCTGAAACGAACTGAAAGTATAAGAAGTATGACTCTTATATGAAATGGTTGCTATGCAAATGATGTTTATCAAATGATTTGAGGCTATGTGGTATGATGTTATGAACATATGTGTATGATGACACTATGATGTTAATTATGTTTCATGATTATGATTACAATGATGTAATGTAATTGTGATCTGTAAAAGGACCAAAACATGATAAAGTAAAGTGGAAGATGGTTCTTGACAAGTATGTGGGCACCGAAAGTGTCACCTATGATGTGGCCGCCTTTCTGATAATATTTGGACACTGAAAGTGTCATCCATGTGTTTGGGGAGACGTTCCCATGTGTGATACTCGCCGAGTCACTATATGTGATACTCGTCGAGTTACTATTTGTGATACTTGCCAAGTTATCCATGTGAATAAATAAGATGGAAAGATAAGGATAAAGCTTATGATATGATATGAAATATTGTGATGCTCCTTATGTGTTATGATACTATGAAGTATGATGACTTTGATGTTACGAAAATGTGATTATGAATGCAATTATGTGCTATGATTTCACACACTATGTTATCGATGTATGAGGTAAAAGATATGTGATGACTTATGCATATAATGATTATGATCAATGAAATCATGGGTGATTCTCAAATGTTCCTTGTCAATGAACTATGATCACGCAAATGTTCCTTGTCAGCAGACTATTCAACGATGACGTTTTCTGATAGTATTTATGAACAATTACCTATACAATGTATGATTTATGATACCCTTCTTTATGTTAAACACATGCTCTCGCCTTTTATATAGAATGTGGACATTAATTAAGCTACAATATGAGGTACGATATTAATTGTAGTAAGTTATATGTATTGTTATGAGTTGTTAGCAAAACATCAAAGCAACGAAGTCGCAGAAGATTATCATGTTATCTTAATTTCCTGATAATGAGTCGATATATGAAATTCATAATGAAATGTACTAAATGCTTATAGAAAGGATTAAAGATAGTTATGTGATTCTTCCATGCTAAGCTTGGTTATAGTGTAGAAGTTGTAACAAGTAAAAGGTGAATGAATGAGAGAATAAAAAAATGAATTAAGTTATGCGTCGATGTTAATGTTGCTATGTGGAGGTAATATGGTTATGAATGGTGTGAACATGATGATTACGTGAGAGTCGTAGACACCAAAGCATGTGTTAAGAATGTTTTATGGGTTAGTACTCAGTGTTGTGCTGATATGTGTCAAATGTTTTGTTTTGTCACTATTGTGGCATGTCACTTGATGGGTGGCAGTGTTACAATAATTTCAGGTTGAAATTATGGAGCACCTTTTTCAAGATAGAAGCAGTCACATGCTAAGAATTCAACCATGTTGATTTTATATTTCTTTTGAGGCGAGGATGTTCCACTTTGTATTAGATAATAATTAACGAGTTAGTTTTATTTCTAGTGCTGGATGAGCAATATTGCTCCTGCTTCACTTTAGCTGTACTCCGCAGAAGCGTTGAGTTAAGGATTTGGGAATGTTTTATTTGTAACAGGTTTCTCAAGCATTTTTCCCATTTTGGGTTGTTCAGTTTACAAAGGAGACTCTGCCGAAATTTCTAAAGAATATTAATTTATTAAAGTGTTTCCTTAAAGAGTGACAAATCTAAGTAATGTCCATGTAAGTTAATGTTAAATGTCGCCTTGTATTTTCCCTTAGTGGAAAGTACGACGGTAACGCGTCGACTAAGTTAAGTTCTCCGCTGCTAATCTTGATTAGTTAACTTAATAAGGATGTATGAAAGTCGGGGAGTTACATATTATCCTTGGGTGGTTACCTCCCGTTTACGATGTAACTATGTTCTGGGGAGACGTCCCTTCTGTTGTACTAGCCAAGTTACCAAATAATATAAATTAAGATGATGAACATGATAAAGAAGATAACGTAACATGATATGACATGTTTGCAAAATAGTTTTACTTATTCTCTCCTCCCTGTTTATAAATAAAATGAGTTGAAATGAATTTACGATGTTAGAATAGTATATTACTGAGCCTCGGCTCACGACGTTTTGTTTTATGTTTTAGGTACCGATGGTGATAACGGGATGGCGTAGCAGTAAGGAATATAATATCTAGACTCGTGTAGACTCTCATGGTTTTAATTTAAGTTAATGTCAGATCTGAGTAGTAACTAAGTTTCTATTAATCGAAACTAATGTTGGATCCATCTTATATTTCATGTTGTAATATGTTTAACTTATGAATTTATGTTGCCTTGTATTTTTCTAATGGAAAGTACGATAGTAACGCGCCGACTGTCCAGGTTCCGCTGCTAATAATCGATTAATTAACTTAACAATGATGATTAGAAGTCGGGCCGTTACAGTGCCCTCTCATCAGAAATATTTAGGGTTGCCTACAGTGGTGTGTGGGTCGTTCCAAGAAGGTGATTACTAAGGGAGTTTGGTAACAATTATGGAAAACAATTCAAGGGTAGAAGGGGGTAATTCTTTCTAAGGCTGGTAGAGAATTTCTAATAAAGGCAATTTTCCAATCTATTCCTGCCTACGTGATAAGTGTGTTTAATATTCCATCCTTTTTTTGTGATGAACTCCTCTCCCTTGTTGCACAGTGTTGGTGGGGGCAAAAAAGTGAGGAACGAAAGATTCATTGGGTTGCTTGGAAAAAGTTATGTTGTTCGAAGTCGGAGGGAGTGTTAATTGGGATTCCGGGATTTTAAACTCTTTAACTGGCTTCTCTTGGGTAAACAAGTGTGGAGATTGTTAAATGATGAACGTTCCTTGGTTCATAAGGCTAAATATTTCTCAAATTCAAGTTTTATGGAGTCGGGGCTTAGTAATATCCTAATTATACTTGGTGAGGACTTTGGGAGGCTATGTGAGTGGTAAGGAGAGGTTTGTGTTAAAAGATTGGAAATGGGGAAACAGTTAAAGTATGGAAAGATCCGTGGACACCAACTATACAATCAAGAAAGGTGATTTCTCGAGTTGGTGAGTTTAATGAAGATTTAGAGGTTAGTCCTCTTATTGATCCAATTTCAAGGAGCTGGAATACTTCCTTTGTTGCTGAAAATTTTTCTTCCTTTCGAACAACAACGTATTTTGAGCATCCTTTTGAGTCATAGGTGTAATCGCCCGTAAATTTATGGATTTTATTAATATATTTTAGTATATATATATATATATATAAATATAATTTA
Source organism: Beta vulgaris subsp. vulgaris (assembly GCF_026745355.1). Lineage (NCBI taxonomy): Eukaryota > Viridiplantae > Streptophyta > Magnoliopsida > Caryophyllales > Amaranthaceae > Beta > Beta vulgaris. Next base: position 38,344,208 of record NC_079204.1, on the reverse strand, counting down.
GTTTAAAATAATTTATTTATTTAAAAGGTTTACTATTTTGAAAGTCAAAGGACTATTTTAAAGATTTAAGGAAGTTAAAATATTTTGTTGAGGCATGCTTTGAAAAATATTTGAAATACTATTTGGATTTGAAAGAAGATCTTAAATGAGCTTTAGGAATCCAAATACTAATTGGACTATGAAAAGGAATTTCTAGTAATGTTAGGACTTTATTCATCAATCCTATTCATTACTCAATCCTACTTAAGATTCAACTGCCTTTTCCTAAACCCAAAAGGAAAACTTTACTATAAATACCTTTAAGCCCAAATATTTTACCCACATAAAATTCGCTCTCGTCCTCCCACATAAGAACCGACCCTTAACTCTCTCTCCTCTCCTTTCACGTGATTTTCACCTTGTTCCTTTCTTCTTCTTCAAGAAACACTTTCTTCTTGACCAAGAAACACCAACACTCCACAAACACCAACACCGCCGTCGACCTGTTGTTGCTGCCGCTGCTGCTGGTCCTCGCCAACGATCTTCTTCTTTGATTCTCTTTCTTAAATTGGTTTGATTACTTCTTCCTCAAGTTTTGATTAAAAATTGTTTTTATGATTTATTTTCGTACTAATTATGATTAGAAGCTTTAATTTACTAATTTAATGATGAATCTATGATATAAATTATGCATTGAAAGAATAAAAATTCAAATTTGATTATTATGTTTAAATTAGATTTTAATTATCAAAGCATGGATTTTTAGGATGTTAAAGATTGAAAAATCATAGTATCATGTTATAAACTATAAAAATGATTCTTTTTTTTAATGAATTTAAGCATGTTTAAGTATGTTTAAAGGGAGTTTTAATAATTTATAAGTTGCTGGAATTTTAGAAAGGTTGTTATTAATGGAGTTTTAATAATTTATAAGTTGCTGAAATTTTAGAAGAGTTGTTATTAATGGAGTTTTATGGGTTTTCATGACTAGTATAGTAGTACTATGCTGGAGAATATGATAATTGAAGTTTTAATTATAACAACAACTTTTAAATGTTTTTAAAGGGAATTTAAAGTATTTTAAAGTTGTCGAAATTTATTTGGAGTATATGATTATAAATTCTATTGGTTGTTTTAGGCGGAAATTTCTCTGTAGGCGACTTCTAAAGTTGATTAAAAGCGGCCTATCAATATGTTTACACAAGGTACACGTACATACCTATGTGTTGTTTGATGTAGTATCATAATTTTAGGAAGAAAAGTTATGTAGTATCATGTACAGGGACTTTGTGAGTTCATATATGATTGCTATGATGTTGGATTTTACATGTTATATGCCTACGTGCGAACATGTTAATTATGAGATTTAATTATAAGATTAATATCATGTTTGTATGGAATATTGATGCAAGCATGTTGGTTGGAAACTTTATTTATTAAATCACATGGGAGAATTAAAATATTTATTAGTTGGATCATGATTGAATCATATTTTCCCTTATATTATTATTTTCACTACTCTATGAGGAATGTGGGCCTTATTTGGTAAGTTGATAATTTCTACCTTTGAAAGGTATGTTGGTTGTTGGCTAGGTTCAACAAATAAGAAGGATTGAAATAAAGAAGGAATTAATCTTGGATTGTAAGTTGTATGATCACTTATTTGATCTTAAGATAAAAAGGAATAAAATTTTGAATGTTTGATTATGTATTATATGTATTATTGCTTGTGTGCCATAACAAGTAATAATTGGTAAATCATGTAAAGTGAAACTTGGATAGTAATAAACTTTAGACTGGTGCAAGTCTCAAGTTGGACAGTCAGGAGTTGGGGTACATGATGGTCGTGCCATGGTTTTTACTAGGAATTGGATTGATCGTCGTTCCTATTTTTTATTAAAAGGTTCCTCGATATCGTAGGTCATTATGGAATACTGAGTCGCACCCGTATTTCGTCTTCCTAGGTGAAGACTGGTTTTTAGATGAGACAACTCGGTCCAGTGACTACTCCATTAAAGTAATAAAAAGATTGTTAAGGTTTAGTTCAGTAGAAGTTATCTAGAGATTGTTAGATTGTTATGTGATTATTTATCCCTGCTTATATTTATTAGTATCATGTTATGTTTATTTATTATTATGTAGTACTCAACTTTGCTGACTACGTGCTTTGTTTGTATGTGTTGATCATGGCTTTGCCTTATTGATCTTGTGATGACTCATTTTTGGTGAGCAAATTATTTAGTGCTTTGACATCTACAGGTGTGCAGATGATGTATCATGGAGTTTTGGGAATGGAGAGCTTGTGTAGCAAATTGATCTATTTATAGTTTTAGTAGATACATTTACATTTAAGTTTGGTTTGAAGTTAAGGTTAACAATGTTGTTTGGTCTTAAAGTTACTTTGTTATTTATTATATTTCAATTCTAAAGTTTAATTATATGTTTTCCGCTACAAAATTATGAAGAAGCCGATACATTATCACACGGGCGATAATGTTTTGATGATTCTCTAAGTTTTATATTGAAGAAAAGAGTGAATTATCAGGGTGTTACAATAAGTTCCCTAATGACTCCATTTTTTTGGGCGTTGGAAAAGCACGGTAGATACTCAGTGAAGTTGGCTTATAGGGCTCTATTTCATGATAAAAATGTTGGTTTGATGGCCTCGAGTTCCACGGCTAGTTCCCTTTGAAATCATATATGGAACTCGTCTCTGTTGCCTAGGGTGAAGTTGTTTGCGTGGAGGGCTTGTAATAATGCACTCCCTACTAAGTGTGGATTGAGTGTGCGTATTCCTATCTTTAATTCGATGTGCATCATGTGGTGTGGATGAGGAGTTGTCTTTGCACGCTCTAAAGGACATTAGATTGGCTCGTCATATTTGGCAAGCGAGTGAGTTGGAGGGTGTTGCAAGCAAGGGTTTTGCGACTCTCGTAGATTCGTGGGAATGGGTTCGCAGTGAGTTGGGACCCGATGAATGGGAGCATTTCATTACTCTCTCGTGGGTTGTGAGGGGGCGAGACATAAATGGGTAATGGGTGGGGATGCTGATGTTCCCACAAATGTGTGTTGCTATGCGGGCAAGGTCTGGAGGGAGTCGAAGGAGGTTGCGGGTAAGGCTAGGGGCGAGGCTACTAGGCGAAGTGGGGAGCTAGGAGTGATGGAAGGTTTCAGGTGAGGGGTGGGTCAAACTGAACGTTGATGTAGGTGTGAAGGACGGTATGGAGACTGGCTTAGGGTTTGTTTGTCGTGATGCACAAGGGTTTGTTGTGGAGCTAGGAAGATCGAAGGCGTGTCAGAGGTGAGGTTGGTGGAAGCTCTAGCGGTGAGATGGAGTCTTAAAGTTGCAAAGTCGATAGGGCTACGCAAAGTGGCCGTGGAGAATGATAACTTGTTGCAAGTTATGAATACGTTGTGGAGCAAAGAATCGGGAGCGAGCACTTTTTTATTGATTATTGAAGACATTTTTTCTGTTGTGGCTAGTTTTAATGATGTTTTATGGTCTTTGGTTAATCGTATTTTTCATAATGTTGCCCATTTATTAGCTCATCCTTCCCCTATGGAGATGAGTGAATGTATTTGGAACAATGAATTTCCTAGCTATGTTGTTTCCAATGCTCCTTCTGATTTAATGAAGTAAGCTCCCATTTGGTGGGTTCTATTCAAAAAAAAAATGTCCTAACTTTATCTAGAGAGAGTTGTAACATGATATCTAAAGCTATCAATTCAGAAATTCGGATTGGGTTTTGATTAAATCACCTTGTGTCGATTCATTTTGTAACGTAATTTACTCAAATAGCAAAAAAATATAATCTAACTTTATATTAGAGAGAGTTGTTAGCTGAATACTAATAGTTGATTATATTAATTGGTTTGACTAGCTGATTTTATTAGGTGTTTGTATAAAGGTGTTTGGTAAGTAGCTAATAGTTGATTGAATTTGTAAAATTACCAATAAGAAATAGGCGTAATAGATTGTTGTACTTGGATGTATCTTGGTATAGCCAGTAATTTTCAAGAACTTTATGACTAAATATAATTTAGTCCACTCAATCTTAAACATCAAATGTTAAAAAGATACTTATCCCAACTTTTTTCAAAAAGAGCTTTTGTCCCAATTAAATATTTTAATTTTCAAATCTCTCCTTACCAAACACTCAAATTAAAGAATTGACTAATCTAATGTTTTAATATGTGTTTAAAGCTCTTTAACTTTTTGTTCTTCAAATTCCATCTTTACCAAATAGGGCTAATGTAAATATCTTTCAAAACTAGAGCTTGTTTTCTTCAGCATAAAACAACTGAACCCAATTAATCTTAACTGAATTGAACTGAACTGATTGCAACTGAATTGAACTGATTGCAAATGACTAAACTAAATGATAATAACTTAATTAGGAATTGAACTTATTGGAACTGAACTGAACTGAATTGAAAATAAATTGGGGAAAACAAACCCGATATAAAATAGAATTTTGAAACAAAGATTTTAGCACTCCTAAACTTGAATCTTTCTTTTGACAATTTTAGCACAAAGATTACCTGCCATAAAAGAACATCCCTATTCCCTAGCTTTGTGGATTTAAATTTTGAAATCCCGTGTACAACATAGTCAAATACTACTACTACTACTTCTTCCCCCTTTCATCCATTTTCATTCAACACCATTTTTCTCTCTCTCTCCTTCTCCTCCAAGTTCTCTCCTTCAATCTCTTCTAAAGCTTCAACAATGGCGACGCCGCAGAACTCCGTCGACGACGCATCTCCTACTGTCGACGATGCTCCTCCTGTTGATTCCGCCATTGATTACATTTCTTCCGAGGATCTCAAGCCCTTATCTGAACCCGATACTCAGATTCAGGTTTCTTTTTCTGCAATTTTACTCTAATTTTCGTAATGTCGAAATGAAAGTGTTGTTGTTTGTCGATTTTGAGAACTAATTTCTTACTTCAGATTTTATCGGTATATTTGTTTATATTTCGTCTGTTTTTGAAGAGTAATAGATCTGATGTTAGGAATGAGTATCGTATTCTGGTAGTTTTTAGTTTGATTGTGTATGGAATTGCAGGATTTGATTGAGGGTTTGAATTCAAAGGATTGGGTTAAGGTTTGTGAATCACTGAATGATACTAGGAGACTTGCTCTTCATCACTCTACTCTTTTGCTTCCGTTGTTGTAAGTTGAAATCAACTTTTTAGGTTTCATTTTAATACTTGAGATTTGCTTCAAAAAGAGAAAGAGAGAAGGCACCTTAATTTGTGTGTTTTTTGGCCAATCAGAGAGCCGGTTATGGTGGTGCTGGTGAAGGCTATGAAGAATCCAAGAAGTGCTTTGTGCAAGACATCTATTATGGCTGCTGGAGATATCTTCGCTGTGTATGGTGATAAGCTCCTGGAACCTACTTTATCTGGTGGCTTTGATAATTTGGTAAAACCTCGTTAATTGGTGTTTGCTCATATCATGTGCATCTTTTGAAAAATATTGCTGATTTTTGTGAAGTTTTTTTTGTTGGCTAAGATGCTCTTAGTTTCGTATTATGAATTAATCACTCCTTTTACCTGTATTAGATTTTTTATTATAAATTTTTCTGATTACCTTGTCTATTATGGACTAGTGGTCCTAAAATTACATGCCATAGTGTTATGTATTTTGATTGGATATTACTGATTGGAGTAAAAGATTAATAGCATTGCAAAACAGAGAAAAATATTGGGGTATGTTGTACTTTCACCATTTATTTATATATGTGGATCTGATCTTTGAATTTGGCTTTTATGATGCTAATGCCCTTTTTCTCCAAAAATTGTTTTTCATCTAGAGTTTTCATCAAAGTCAAACATGGTTAAATATGGACCTTCATGTATTGGATCATTGTTGTTGTTCTTCGAGTTGCCTTATCCTGTCTAATGTTTTGGCAGATTGGTTGTATTTCATTGGAAAATAAGCTAGTGAATAGAGAGGGAAATGGATGAATTTTTGGAGAAAATGAAGAATTGGTTAGATGAACTGTTTTTAGTTTGATTTTGTTTCTTGAATCTAATGGTACCAAGTTAAGTTCCCTATACCATATTGATCTGGAATGACATGTGGAGGACCATGTAATGGTATGATTCTGTATAGTTTTACGAACTTATCGAACTGCAGTGATGTGTCTGATATCAGATTCTTTGACGTGGTTTGCCCTTGAGATTTGAGATGTAATGTATCTTAAACTTAAAAATGTGAGCTCGATTATAAGCATCACTTATCAACCTGTGAATGCAAGCCTTCAAAGCTGGATAATAAAGAGACAAAAAGTTCAAGAGATAGTGTAACTCTAAGGCATTAGAGTCTGAGCCCATCACAGAACAGATAGTGTAACTCTAAATCTTGTTCTTAGCATGCAAATCTGCCGGCTGCCATTAGGATTAGCCCCTTGTTTATCTTGGAAACCTGAAGTTTTAGTTTTTATTTGTTAAGCAAGGTTGGATCAGTGTATTAGCTTTTTAATTGAAAGACATAAGTTCATTTAGTGATACCGTTTTATTCTTTCTGTCAAAGAGTATCACATAATTGCAGGAATTCTCTGTGTCATTTCGTCACTAGAAGTTTTTCCCTCTTCTTACTTGAATTCCGACCTTCTAGCTGTTATATGCTATACTTATTAATCTACAACTATTCACCTAATAGCCTGTTATGAAATTTGTGAGACACATTCTAATCTTATGTTACACCACAAAGTCTACTCTATTCAACTTATTTTTCCCGAACTTATCTTCTATTTTTTAACTTTTCTTAATTTTTATGAACTCTACAAACTTTGCTTAATTTTTCTGTTCTTTTTTTGAATTTTTTAACTTGTATGTACTTTTTTTGAAGTTCTTCTCAACCTTTTCTGAACTATTTTGAACTTTTCTTGATTTTGAAATTTCTAAATTTTATTTTATTTTTTCAAAACTTTTTTTGAACTTTCTTTATTTTTGAAAATAAATAAGAATAAGTTGAATTGTCTTGGTAATTTTATGAGCTAAAAGCATTCTAAATGCAAACTTCTCTCAGAAATCATAGATGAATGACCATAGGTCCATAGGACCATAACAGATAGATAGTATGAAGAATCTGCAGAACCAGCTCTAGCAAATTCTTGTCATGATTGTTTTAGTGAATGTGTTAGAACCACGACCATTATTGTCTTGGGCAGTCTTGTGTTAGCAGATACGAATTTATTGCTGCTAGTAGATTCATCTAACATTTGAATAAGAAGCACGCACATAATATAAACGAACTGGTAACATTCAGACACTGCCCAGCAGAATACAACTCTTATGCTTACTTCTGAACTGGGTGCTAGTCCTATGACAGGCATACAACTAATTTGGGTAAGACTTTGGCTGACATCTCTGATATGATCATTTGAAGAGACACTTTGAAATTAACTTTATCATCATTGCTGAATTGTGGCTTGTTCACCTATTGCTTTTCGTTTTCTTATTGCCTTCTCGTTCATGACAGCATAAACTCTATTATTTATTGCTAAAAGGTTAGCAGAAGACTTAGACACTCAGTTTTGTTTGTCATCTATATCCTACACTTCTCTTTGAAATAGAAGAATTATGCATACCGAAAAGTTACTAGAGCAAACAATTAGATTGAGTTGATGAGATTTTTCTGCAAACGATGAGGCAAGTATTAGAATCCTTGGGTTTAACTAGAATTTAACAGACATGCCCTTAGGATTCAGTCTTCCTTTTTTTGTATAGTTGTCAACTTGACATTTTTCTGAAATTTTCTTGATAAGACATTAATTAATTGATTTGTGTCTATTTCTTCTCGTCGCATTCACTCTTTTGCTTCCTTTACTAGCTTATGATAGTATCATACTTCAGTACAATTGTAATGGTTCAATTGACCCCTTATTCTGTTTCTTCCCCAATTCTCACCCATATTTTCTAGATAAAAATAAATAAATCAAGCTCAGAGAGCTTTATCTGTTTGATACTGCTTTCCATGGCAGAAAAGGAGATATAGATCATATTAATCTACTCATCTGCGAGCTGAATCTTGAACTATCTTGATCCAATTATGTATCTAAGATAATTGTGTTATTTGGTGTATTTGAGATTGATAAAGTCAAGTTTATTTCAAACCTTTTCTTTATGAAAGCTAAATCAGTTGTATATTTTGTCAATCGATGTATCTTAGCCGCTAACTTATTGGGTGGTTTCCTACAGCTGCTGCAACTATTGCTGAAATCATCTCAAGATAAGCGTTTTGTGTGTGAAGAAGCAGACAAGACCTTGAATACTATGGTCCAGTCTCTTACTCCTCTACCTTTGCTCCATAATCTTCAGAAATATGCCCGCCATTTCAATCCTAAAGTTAGGGCTAAAGCTGCCATTTCCATCTCCAGTTGTGTCTCGAGAATGGTAACTATATCATGTTTGACTGCTGTTAATATGTTTATGTTATTTCGTCTAGTTGCTAGTCATCTTTTTAGCTAACATTGAGATGCACTAACAATTTTCACTTTTGATCACAGAATTTTGAAGATTTACAGGAATTTGGGTTGGTTTCACTGGTTCAAGTGGCTGCTAATTTGCTAAATGACAGGCTTCCAGAAGCAAGAGAAGCTGCAAGAAGTATTACCATGTCGGTGTACAAGTCATTTACTGAAAATGAAGATCAAAAGCAAGAGGCATGGCAGAATTTTTGCGAGTCTAATCTTCCAGCACTTCATGGTCAATCCATAATCAAAATCACGACAACTAATTAGGCCTGTAGCTGCAGCAGGCAGCACCAGCTGTGTACATAAAGTACCTTTGATCTTCTCTGAAGATGCCTTTTGAAAATTTAGGTCCTCATCACTTCATATCTGTGAGCTTTTAGCTGACATTACGCTGTATCACGTGCTTGCTTCGTCATTTGTGCAAATTGTGTTTGCTTCTTCGTTCTTACAATGGAAATTAGCTCCATATCTTGTTTCAAATCAAACATAATTGAGTTTCTGTCTTCTTAAGGCGATTGTGGTCGTCTTATCTTGTAAACCCAGATGCTGGCATGGTGGTCTTTTTGGATGTCCATCTTCTTTCTAGGCATTGCTATATACTCTTTTCCATTTCATGATGGGGATATACATGGTTTTTGAGGTTGAAGTTTCACCACTAATTTTGTTCCAAAGTATATCAACAAAAAACAATACTACTACTTTCCTATATTCTAAAGAAAAATTAAATATGTAATAAACTATGGGTGGTAATCCAGCACTCTAACAAAGAACATTTGTACTCTCTTATCCTTGCACTTCCTTCCTTGCATAGGTGGTTCTTGGCCCATGCAATCACGGCGATGGAATATGACCTTGAAAATATAAGGGTTCTAAAATATATTTATTTTTAATTGTTTGAAGATTAGACAAAAGAAAACATTTGGATCAGTAGTAAAAGTGTAAGGGAAAGAATAATGAGAACATGAAATCTATCAAAATTCTGTTGTTGAAACTTTTGAAGATAGTCGTCATTAGCCAGGTGGAAATAGGAATCTTATATTTCTATCCTTTTTGAACTACAAATGAAGGCCCAATTAAAGAAATTGTACTGGGCCGACCCCATCATTTTTGCGCATATTTGCCCGCCCCTGCTTCCTCGTCCCCTTCCATTTGTATATCTCCACCTTAGATCCTGTTAATCTCTAGTGATTGATCTGTGGCATCAATTAGTCCACCACAATCAAAGCCAGCATCAACAAGAACACCAAAACCAAAGGTATGACGTATGACTCATCCTAACTCGTTTAACCGTCTAATATCCCCTCCATGGGCGGATCTACTAAGTAACAAGGGGTAGCACATGCTACCCCTAAAAAAAAATTTTTAAAAAAAAAAAAGCTGGCAGAAGAAAAAATAATAAGAAACTGATATATACAAAAGCTAGCAATATATGATTGAAGAATTCTATTAGCCGCAGTGGTAGGCTCGTTTTGATAGACTCCGAAGACAACGAGGTTTTAGTTTCGACTACCCACATAACATTTTTTTGGGTTGTTACTTTTTGTTCATTCTTTTTTTTTTCCCCCTTTTTTTTTCTTTAACTTTCCCTATGCATTATAAGAGAATCTTCTTGGATTTTTTTTATATAATCTAAAAATCTCCATGTATTTTCTCATTTCTACATTATATATATTTTTTTTCAAAATGTAGCTTTTTGATTTTTTTTTAGTTATTCTATATTGTATCCCTCTATCAAATCAACGTCAAGTTTTTCATTAGTTTCTTATTTTTAGTTCTTCAGACTTACATTATAAGGGAGAGAAAATTCTTCGAATTTAGATATGATAGAGTAGTAGGGTAAGTAGAGTTTTTATGGGAAGAACTATCTCATAATGTAAGTATAAAGAATATAGTATTATGAACCATATAATTGATATTATAGTGTCGTATTTTTAAAAGGGTTATAAGTGTAGTTTAACGTGAATTATATTCTAGTATTATGAACGGTTATTTGGTTAGTTATCTTATGTTACCCCTGATTGAAAATCCTGGCTCCGCCACTGATCCCCTCACCACAACCTCTATTCCGTTTTTGTCTTTTTTAGCATGAAATAATTCTTAGGCTCATGAATGCAGAAGGACTAGAACTACGTGGTTGCTAGGATTTGGTGTTGGTGAGATGGCCTGGTTATAAATGTTGCTAGGAAGAGAGTGGTTATTGTTTGACATGGATGGGTGAACGATGTTAAGGGAGCTCGAGCTCTCCTTCAATAATGGCAGATTATATGAGAAGAAGATAGAATAGAACATAAATGAGAGAGAGAGAAGAACAAAATTTCAGATAGAGAGAGAAGCTTAGCTGTCATTTAGTGATTGAATGAATGACTCATCTTATTACAGTTGTATTTATACAAGTCTGTTATTAACAAACAAAAATAGAAATTATGACTAACAGAATGTTCAAATCAGAGTTTAACTGATTTTGGCGCCAATAATTAAGTTCAACAACTTAAGCCTAATAACCCTTATCATTCCTCCCTCCTTAAGTAGAACTTGACCCCAAGTTCAAGCTGGCCATAAACTCAGGAAACTTGGCCTCAAAATCAACAGTTGTCTCCCAAGTAGCATCATGAGCAGGTAATTGAGCCCATTGAATCAAGTATAGAACCTGAGCCTGATTCTGAAATTTGATAACTTTCTTGTCAAGAATAGCAATAGGTTGAAGGGTAAAAGTAAAGTCTTGGCCTTGCAACCAAAAGGGAATGTGGGTAGCCAAGGGTAACTTTGTAGGCAACCTTTCCAATCAAAGCGAGAACCTTAAAAGGCCCATAATACTTAGGTTATAACTTGTGATTGGGCCTGTTATGAACTAACTGTTGCCTGTAGGGCTGGAGCTTCAACCAGACCCAATCTCCCACTTGGAACAACTTGTCTGACCTATGTTTATTTGTCAGCCTGTTGTTTCATTCTAGTTTGAGCCCTTTGCTGATGGAACTTCACTAGGTTCACCATCTCCTCCCTTTTCTGGAGGCTCCTATCAACAACTTTTACATTAGAAGTTCCAGGAAGGTAGGGGTAGATTAAGAGGTTGGGGTTGCCCATACACCACTTCATATGGTGTAAGCAAGGTAGCAAAGTGAAAATGAGTATTGTACCACCACTCAGCCAAGGGTAACCAACCACTCCAGTTGTGAGGCTTATCATTGCACATACACCTCAAATAGGTTTCAAGACACCTATTGATGACCTTTGTATGTCCATCAGTCTCAAGATGGTAGGCTGATGACAGTAAGAATTATGTACCATGAAGGCTAAATAAACCCTGCCAAAACTGACTTAGAAAGATGGCATCCTTGTCACTCACAATACTTCTGGGCCAACCATGTAATTTAAAAACATGATCTAAGTAGTCTTGAGCAACCTGAATAGCAGTAAAAGGATGAGAAAGTGCCATAAAATGACCGTATTTGCTTAGCCTATCCACAACAAGAAATATCACATCCTTGCCACCAGACCTTGGGAGCCCAGTAATGAAATCCATGGAAATATCAAGCCATATAGCTTCAGGAATAGGGAGAGGCTGAAGAAGACCATGATGAGCATGTTTAAAAGTACAGGGAGAGGCTGAAATCCATGGAAATATCAAGCCATATAGCTTCAGGAATAGGGAGAGGCTGAAGAAGGCCATTATTGATGGAATTTTAAAGATTTTATTAACTAGTGTAGTAGTACTATGCTAGAAAGTGTTAAATAATTGAAATTTTAAAGAGGGAAAAGACTTTTAAATATTTTTAAAGGAGGTTTAAAGTATTTAAAGTTGTTAGAAATTTTTAGAGTATTGATTATGAATTTATATTGGTTGTTTTAGGCGGAGAATTCTCTCTAGGCGACTTTTAAGACTGTTAAAGTGGCCTATCAGTTTGTTTACACAAGGTACGTACATACCTATGTGTTGATTGATGTGGTATCATGATTTTAAGAAGGAAAGTTGTGTAGTATCATGATTTTATATTATGAGATTTATATCATGTTTTATGGAAGGTTGATGCAAGCAAGTTAGTTGAAAACTTTATTTTATTAATTCACATGGGGGAATTAATATATATATATATATATATATATATATATATATATATATTATATATATATATTATATATATATATATATATATATATATATATATATATATATATATATATATATATATATATATATATATAGGGTTGGGTTTTAATGAGAATCCTCTTATGGTGAGAACCGTGAGAACCACTTAAAATGAGCAAAAACTTCCTAAAATGAGCACAAAAAAAAGTAACAAATGAGCATAAATATAAAATGAGTAGATTACATTAAATTATCAAAAACGTAAAATGAACAAAACTGTGAAAGTAGAAAAACGTAAAATGAGCATAAAAAAATTTAATGAGAAAATAAGTAATATGAGCAAAACGTAAAATGAGCAAAAACGTTGATAAATGAGCATAAAATTGTTAAATGAGCAAAACCATAAATAAGTGAAACAATAAATGAGCAAAAATATTATAAAATGATTAAAATCTTCGTAAAATGAGGAAAAATGAGTGGCTCTCACAGTTCTCACCATAAGGGTGGTTCTCATATGAACTTAAACCTATAATGTTGTTCCCTTTTATTATTATTTCACTACTCTATGAGGATCGAGGGCCTTATTTCGTAAGTTGATATTTTTATACCTTTGAAAGGTAAGTTGGTTGTTGGCTAGGTTTAACAAATAAGGAATGTTGGATTAAAGAAGGAATTAATCTTTGATTGTAAGTTGTGTGATCACTTATCTAATCCTAAGATAAAGATAGAAGTTGTGATTGTTTGATCATGTATTATTTGTGTTGCTTGTGTGTCATAACAAGTAATAAATGGTAAATCACGTAAAGTGAAACTTGGATAGTAATAAGTTTTAGACTGGTGCACGTCTGAAGTATTGGACAAACAGGAGTTGTGGTACATGGTGAGCGTGCCATGACTTTTTCTGGGATCGGATTGATCATCGTTCCTATTTTATTTTATAAAAGGTTCCTCGATATCGTAGGTCATGGAAATTATACAGAGACTCGCTCGTATTTCGTCTTACAAAGGGAAGGTTGGTTTAGTTAGACAACTTGGTCCAGTGACTATTTCATTTAAAGTAATAAGAATGATGTTAAAGTTTCGTTCAGTAAAAGTCATCTGCAAGTTATAATGTTATTATTTATCCCTGTTTATTATTTATTAATATCATGTTATGATTGTTACTTATTTACTATGTAGTACTCAACTTTGCTGATTACGTGCTTTTGTTTATGTGTGTTGATCATAGATATGCCTTATTGAAACTGTGATGATCCATTTTGGTGAACAGACTTTCTAGATCAATAGTGCATTGTCATCTACATGTTGAAGATGATGCATCATTGGGTTCGGGAATAGAGAGGTTGTGTAGTTTATTAATTGTTTATCGTACATTAGTTTATATTCTTTATAGTTTGTTTGGTTATAAGTTAACGTGGACGTTGTTGGTTGACTTTTGAAGTTGACTTTGTTATTAATTAAATTTCGATTCTAAAGTTAGTTATTATGTTTTCCGCTGCAAAATTCTGAATAACCCGATACGTTATCACATGTGCGATAATACTTTGATGATTCTCTAAGTTTTATATTGAAAAGGTAATTTGGAAAAGAGAATATTATCAGGTGTTACAAAAAAATATCAAGAAAGTATACATTGATATTAACCCGATCACAAGTGAATGATATAATAATATTTATCTTAATTAATTAGTACTTAATTATGATAAAGGTCGTCCTAAGTGGGTTGGAAGAAGCGCAGTTTGGGGAGTTCTATTATCTCTGATTCACATATGCTTTCTCAGGCTAGATAGAAGAATCAGCTTCCGTCTAATATTACAAATATTATTTATTGGTATTAGATCCATTTGTAATAATTTTTTATATTATGAATTTAGTAAAGTAAGATAGATGTTTGTTTTTGCTACCTATGTGGGTGCGGGTTTATAACTTACCTTTTAAGGGTCGATTAAATACAACAAATATGGAGGCAATTGGGAAGAAAATAGGGACATTTATTAAAATTGATAACTCTGGATCTATGGGCATTGACAAATCCTTGCGGTTGCGAGTTCTAGTTGATGTGCGAAAACCGCTGACCCGCAAGGTTAAAGTCAAACTGAGGGGGGGCGACGAAGCTTTTTTTGATGTAAAATACGAAAACCACCTCTCTATTGTTACTTTTGTGGGAGAGTTGGACATGGCACAAAAGACTGTGTGGAGTGCCAGGACATTGATGAACCACCTATGAATTTTGGTGGGTGGTTAAAGGCTTCTCCATGGAAAAGAAGTGTAAAGGAGGAGGGTAGTGGAGGCAAGGAGAGTGGTCAGACCTGTGCAAAAGTGCTGTTTGTTACAAAACCAAAGAAAAAAGATGCTCGGGTGGACACACGACAGATACTGGAGATGGTTAACAAACTTGATGGGTGGGAGTTAAAAGAAGCTGACCATACAGAATGTGAAAGAAATAACTGGAAAAAAGAGGAGAAGGAACAGCAAGCTGGGGAGAATAATCAGAAAGTGGAGTGTGTGAAGCAGGATATCCAAAGGAGACCTGTGGAAGATGTAGAGCAGGGTTTTGAAGGAGTGACAATAAGTAAGGGAGAGAACTTTGGGGTGAGGGCTGAATTTGAGGCTAAGGAAAGAAAAGTCCAGTATGTTTCTAGTAGTCTGCGGGAGCAAGGAGGAAAGAATACAAAGAAAAATAGTGGGTGGAAACGAATTGATAGAAAAGGAGAGGGAGGAGAATCAAAGGGAGAGATATTGAGTGGAAAACGAAGAAAGTGGATGGAGAGTGAAGATGTTGGTGAAGATCTCATGCAGGTGGATAACATTGCTTCGAATAAAAAGCATGCTATAATGCAAAGCTCTGAGACGAACAGAAGTGATATCATTCTTGCTGAAAAGGTGGCGGGCCCCACTCAAAGGGCTCTCGGTGAACAATGAGTTACGTCCTCTCATGGAATTGCCGGGGTTTAGGGAGCTTCCCGGCGGTCGGTGCGTTGCGACGTATCGTCATAAATGAGCACCCTCAGCTTGTGTTCCTTCAGGAGACTAAGCTGTGACAAATAGAGATGGAAAAGGTTCGTCAAAAACTGAAGATGGATGGCATGGTGGTGATGGATTGTGGGGGTGATGGGAGAGGGCGTAGGGGAGGATTGGCGCTACTCTGGAGAAAGGAGTGGGATGTCACAGTTGTTTCTTTATCTTTAAATCACATAGATGCAGTAGTTAGCTTTCAAGGAGGAAGAGAGTGGCGATTTACTGGAATATATGGATACCCGGAAGATGAAAACAAGGAGAAGACTTGCTTGCTGCTGAAATCCCTCGCCACAGTAAATCACCTCCCATGGCTATGTGGGGGTGATTTCAACCTCATGTTATGGTCGCGGGAGAAACCAGGGGGAGGAGATTTTAACTACGATCATGCGTCGATGTTTCGGGGAGCTTTGGATTGGTGTGCTTTAGATGATTTATTTTACCAGGGACACCCATTCACATGGACAAATAATCAAGGAGGAGAAAACAACTTGCAAGAACGCCTTGATCGATTATGTGCAAACAGTGGATGGAAAGACTTATATGGGGGTTCTTTTGTCACGCACTTAGAAAAAAGGAGGTCGGATCACCTCCCTCTGGTTCTTAGCATTAAAACTCGCATTTCTACCCCTGATAAACGAAGAAAGAAGCGACTTTTTCGGTTTGAAGAAATGTGGATGCGAGAAGAGTCTTGTGAGGAAGCGGTCCAACAGGCATGGAGGAGTGGTGAGGGCGTGATAGGGAACCTAGCTCGAACTACTAATGGCCTGCGGGAGTGGAGTAAAACTAAATTTGGGGACTTTGCAAGAGAAATGAGGGAGTGCACGGCTAGGATGGGTGAGTTGATGAAAGAGGAGCCTACGGTGGAAATCCTAGATCAAATACGAGCTGTAGATGGTAGAATGGATGAATTGGAGCGGAGGGAGGAGTTATTTTGGAGACAACGGAGTCGGCAGGATTGGTTAAAGTATGGAGATAAAAATTCGAAATTTTTTCATGCAAAAGCCAAACAACGTGCATCAAGGAATCATATTGAGCGCATCAAAGATGATGCGGGGAATGTATATGAAGAGGAGGAAGAAATAGGGGAGATTTTTGTGCAACATTTCGAGAATTTATTCATGGCAAATGATCGAGTAGACATGGACCCGGTTTTGGATACGGTAACATCAACACTCACGGCCCCTATGATACAAAGGCTTGCGGAACCTTATGTGGCGGAAGAAATCAGACAAGCTCTAGTGCAGATGCATCCGACGAAGGCTCCTGGGCCTGATGGTATGTGTGCTCTTTTCTATCAAAAGTTTTGGAGTATAGTAGGTGGGGATGTGGAGGAAAAACTCCTTGACATTTTGAATAACGGAGGGGACATAGGTTCGTTAAATCAGACTTATATTGCTTTAATTCCAAAAAAGAAGCATTGTGAGTCTCCTGTTGATTTCCGACCTATTAGCTTATGTAATGTACTCTACAAACTGGTCTCAAAAGTCCTTGCAAATAGATTAAAAAGAGTTCTACCTGATGTCATACATGAGTCTCAAAGTGGTTTTGTTCCTGGTCGTCTGATAACTGATAATGTTTTAGTTGCTTATGAATGTTTCCATTATCTGAGAAAAAAGAAGAAAGGGAAAGAAGGCTTTCTGGGTCTCAAGCTGGACATGAGTAAAGCTTATGATAGGGTGGAATGGTGTTTCCTTGAGAAAATGATGCTTAAAATGGGGTTTCTGGACAATTTTGTTCACTTGGTAATGGAAGGAGTTAAATCTACATCTTTTTCTATTCTATTAAATGGCCAACCTACTCGGAGTTTTCGGCCTTCCCGGGGCCTCAGACAGGGGGACCCTCTCTCCCCGTTCCTGTTTATAATATGTGCTGAAGGATTGTCCTCTTTGTTTCGTGATGCAGAAGCTAAAAAAGAAATTCATGGTATAAAAATTGGGAAAAAGGTGGATGCGATTTCTCACTTATTTTTTGCAGATGATAGTTTGCTTTTCACTAGAGCAAATGAGGAAGAGGTGAGTAAGATCCTGGATATTCTTTCAATCTATGAAGCTGCTTCAGGTCAAAAACTGAACATGGAAAAATCGGAAGTGTCATTTAGCCGAAATATTGAGCATGAAAAAAAACATATGCTTCAGATGAAGTTATCTTTTAAGGCAGTTGAAGAACATGACAAATATTTAGGGCTCCCAACTCATATTGGGGGTTCAAAAAAGCGAGTTTTCCAGATTATTCAGGAACGAGTTTTGAAGAAGTTAAAAGGTTAGAAAGAAGGGTATTTATCTCAGGCGGGAAGGGAAGTTCTTCTAAAGGCTGTAGCGCAGGCGATTCCCACGTATGCAATGCAATGTTTCACAATCCCAAAAGGCATTTTAAATGAAATTGAAAAAATGTGTCGGAGTTTTTTTTGGGGACAAAAGAAGAGTGAGAAGAAGATGGCGTGGGTGGCGTGGGATAAACTCTATAATTCAAAGGCTGAGGGTGGACTTGGAATGAGGAACTTAAGTGTGTTCAATAGTGCTCTCCTCGCCAAGCAGGCGTGGAGGCTCATAAAATTCCCAAACTCTTTGGTGGCACGCATCCTTAAACTAAAGTATTTCCCAAACTGTTCTTTTATGGAAGCAAAGGTTGGACCTCTTGCAAGTTACACATGGCGTTCCATAACATCGGCTAGGAAACTGCTAGCTAGAGGGCTAAAGTGTGTGGTGGGTGATGGTCAAAAAATTGCGATATGGAGCAACCCATGGGTCTCCACCCTCCCAAATTCACGAGTTTGGCTGCGAGAAGATCGTTCCGATGATGCCCCGACAAAAGTCTACGAATTAATCAAAAATGGTGAATGGGACAAAGCTACCTTGGAGAGATGGTTCGAAAAGGAGGAAATAGCGCACATCATACGCATCCCACTGCCTCGTAACCAATGTACGGACAGTTGGGCTTGGAAATTCACAAAACATGGTGATTATGTGGTGCGAAGTGGCTACTATGTGGAGCTTCAAAACATCAAAGAGGCGGTAGCGTCGACATCAACTTCTCGACCAAAAGATGTCTGGTCGCGGTTGTGGAATACTCAGCTTCCAAATAAACTTAAGAATTTCGGATGGAGAGCTTTACATGGAGGCCTTCCGGTGCGTAAAAATCTATGTGTGAGGGGTGTAGTGGAGGACCCGATATGCCAATTGTGTGGTGAGGAAAGGGAAGATATAAATCATGCTCTCCTTCGGTGCAGGGAAGTCCAGCTTGCGTGGCAACTATCACCATTGCGGCTCGAATTAACACCACCATATGATGGCACTTTCATGGCATGGGTTACTGAAATGGAAAAACGAGTGAAAGAGAGTGATTGGTGGGATTTATTTTGGAGTATCTTATGGGGTGTATGGTTGAGAAGGAATGCTTGGATATTTGAGGGAAGGAGGATCACCATCGAGGATATGGTTCGAAAAGCGGTAAGCTTTGTATTTGAGTACAAGAATAATATGGAAAATGATCCGATAGTGGTTCCAAACGGCCCTCGAAATAAGCATGTGTGGGAGAAGCCAAAAGTAGGGCGCTACAAGGTCAACTCGGACGCGGCAATTTTTTCAGACGGATCGGTTGGTTTTGGGGGAATTATGAGGGATGCTGATGGGGACATTATGGTGGCAACATGTATGAAACAGGAGGGTGGCTTTGAGGTGGATGAAGCTGAAGCGATGGCAGCCCGCCACGCTTTGGGTATTGCAATTGAAGCAGGTCTGCGCAACATCGAATTGGAGAGCGATTGTCTGAAACTTATCTCCCACTTGAGAGCTGGGAAGAGAGAAAATACTAGCTTTGGAAATATTGTTTTTGACATCATGGAGCTTAGTAAGAGATGTACTCGTATTTCTTATTCCCATGTAGGTAGAAAAGGCAACCAAGTTGCTCATAACTTGGCAGGTCTTAGTTGCAAGTTTAGGGAGCCAAGAGTGTGGATTGAGGAAGGTCCTCCTGAAATTTTATCTCTTGTAATCCGTGATTTGATTATGAATGAAGTTTGAGTGCTTTGCTTGTCAAAAAAAAAAAAACCTCATTATCTTCCTCACCAAATGAGAGGCCCTGAAAATTCTTTCTACTTCTCCAAAACAAACACACTTTATCCTCAAAAAAGATAGATGTTTGTACAGGCCGCCCACGAACTTGCCATTAGGGTATGGAAGGCTGATGTGATTTAGGGATCTTTAATGTCAAAAAAAAAATGGTCAAAGTAGAAATCTAAGTAGTGTAACAAATCAAAATATGATACATCTTAAAACAGAGGAAATAATGCTCATATATATAACTATATAAAAAGGCTAAATAGTACTTCCTTCATTTCAAAATTGATGATACGATTTGACTTTTGCAGAGTTCACACACTCTCATGTTTTGTGATTTTTACACAAGGAAAAATAAATTCAAGTGAAAACTTATTAGATTCATCTCGATGTATAATATTTCTTATAATTTTATTTATATAAAATTAGATATATTAATTGTTAAAGTTATACCCTAATAAACATGCCAAGAGAAATGTGTCAAATATTTTAAAACGGGGAGAAGAGACTATTTGATAGCGAATTAGTGAGAAAAAAGATAATTTGGTAATTGCATTACGAGGGTTCCACTCCCTTAACTCTTTTTTTGCCAACTGAATTTTGGGAGACACCATCCTCTAATGGTAAAAGAACACCTCTTGGTGTAACAATAACACACCCGAATCAATAGTTAATCTTTGGAAAATTCCTAATGGTGACCTCGAACTTTCCAAATTTCTCATTGGTGGTCCTAAATTTTTTTATTCCCACTGGTAACTCTTACTTAATTCATTACCAAATGTAAGCTTACAAGGAAAAAAACCGTCGATTTTGTTAACTTTTCATTAGCACATCTATCTCAATTTATGTGCTTGAAAATTGTCTAGGTTTACATGATAGAATCATTTTAGCCTTTAAGAGTCAAATTTAAAATCTTATTTGATTTTCATGCCTAAAAATTAATAAGCTTGGGAATTAAGTGTCATTTTGACCCTTAAGGGTCAAATTTGACAAAAAAGACCTAAAGTGTCTTGATTTGTGTGTAAGACATTAATTCTAGTAGAAAGTTAATGAAATTAACATTTGGAGCTAGAACAATAATTAAAGCTACCAATGAAAATAAAAAAACCAAGTGTCACCAATAAGAAACTCGAAAAGTTCAAAATCACCATTCGGAATTTCAATCTTTTATGCATTTCATGCTCGTTGGCTCGCTGCAAGAATTTGGATATTTTACTGGATAAGACTTTGTAATACTTGGTTATCCAAAAAAATGTGAAAATTGAAGAAAAAAGGATAGCAAATAGGCCCTTAGTATTGCCTTTTGAATTGCTCAACCCAAGAATCAATTGAACACTTGAGGCAAACAGCTAGATCGAATTGCCAAATAAATATATGAGCAACACCGAAAACTTGTATCAAGTTGATAATTTACCCTGCTCTAAGCTGATATTCTACTATATCAGATTCTAAATCACTAACAAAGAATATCATAATTTAGTGGGGTCTGACCCGCACTGGACCATGGCTGGCAGAACAGTGGAGAGACCTTGAGCACCGAGGAAGGTAGCATTCTATGATACAACAGAATGAATATATAGCCCATAGCCCTTTAGTGTTTCGCAGAACGGACTTCTAAGGACCACCTCCTTGAGGCTTTCGGGTTTTCTGCATTATCTACTGGATTTGAACAACTGCATTTTCCAACTCTTGTTGTAACAACTCAGCTCCTTCAATATCCAGTGACTGGATGTTCATATCCTGTTAAACAGATATGGGCAATATTGAAAAATTTCAGAAACATTAGATATGTAGTATTAAGACTACTTAGAAAGACGGTAGAACACAAACATAGATGTCCCTGTTCTCTACCCATAAACCAGGTCCAAAAAGGTGAACTTTGGACAAGCTAAAAATGACCCCCTTTATTACAACAAATTCCTCTGGACGGTTTTTGCACACCAAAAAAGGCTGATAAACTGACATGCCACAGAATAAATAATCTTTTTGATAACATAAATCAATAAAAGCATCGCTCCTGGCATTCATTTTGCTATTTTTGCTTTTATAACTGTTTTGTGGATTCAAGGGTCTGATTGAAGGCTATAGTAATGACCATTTTTACCTAATGTTACAGAAAATTTTACAGTAAAATATCCACCAAATGAGGCCTTCTAGCACAAGAAACACTTTACCAGGATCCTCAATGAACAGGCATAGTGGGATTCGTTATAGTTTGCTTCAACATGGTAGCTATTCATGTATGACAACATCACCTTTTACAGGAGATAGGAAGTGAGGATGAAGAGGCCTTCATGATTTGGGACAATGAAGGCTACCACTATAGTGTCAGCATTCAGCAAGTGCATTATTTACTATCTCACAAAGAATCTTCTAAATTTTCAAAGTACGACTTTGCTGAACAAGCTAGATGGCCTATATGAACTTCCCATGTCCTACTTGATGAACAAACTACAATCTTCGCAAACACAGCTTACTATGATGAAATTTGTCACTCTTGAGTCTATTTATCCATCAATTTGAACAAGTAGAATATTGTAACATTATGCATATATGAAAACATATATTATAAAATGAATCTAACAATAGCATATTTACATCATCCATCACTGTATTCAAAAATTGATAAATAAGGAGGAGCTTGGTAGGAGGGGGGAGTTAAATGTTTGTTTCTTTAAGTTAAACCAGATCCAATTTATTCTCCATATGCGCAATAGTCAATAGGGACATTGCACCTAGCTACCCAAGAATCAAAAACGTTGACTGATTTGCAAGCAAATCAGTGTTAACATGCAGTAAAATATACTCAGATCGATTCACCAAGCTTTCAAAATTCTTCCCCAATTAACAATATAATTCAAGATAAAAGTTGACCCCATAAATCTTGACTTTAGAGTGTCTTCTCATATTAATCCCAATTTTGCTTTATTCATGAATAATCCGAAATTTAGGGATACGCTTCCCATCTAAGTCTCGGTTTTTCCTAAATCTAGATACAGAGAAAAGGACGATGACAACCTCCATTTATTTCCCCCTCATCCTCCCACCACAGACCTCTCCAATGACAATATCATACAGTTGCACTACCTTGAGCCAAGCCTCTGGGCCACCCTATCGAGAGTGTCTGATCATCCCCCCCCCCCCTGTCACCATAATATCCTCAGCGTAAAGTTCTACTTGATACTAGGAGAACAGAGAGCTTATCACTCTCTCCAGAAAAGAACAATATATAGCAAGATTGTTATGCAAATGCAGGGCCACAACAAGGACACATTAAACAAATAATTGAAGGACTTTAAGTATCAAAAGAATCATGTTTCTCATCTGTTGAACTTCATTTGCACAGAAAAAGTTCAAATAACGCATGTCTAAAAGGTAAGCACCACTGAAGCAATTTCCTTTTCTAGGACAAAACCTTTTGCACTTGGTGCCACTAGCGGCCCATGTTGGGACAAGACATTCAGCTGGACCTTTAATTGACTAAGTGAAACAACTGATGATGTCTGCTTGAAAATGGATGGGCCTAAAAATCTAAATACGGGAGTTAAGTGATCTAATTCTAGAACTTTCTATGGAATCAAGCCATATGGCACTTTGAGCAAAAAAGTTGGACCTTTAATCGACCAAGTGAATTAACTGATGATGTCTAAATGAAAATGGATGGACCTACAATCTGAGCATGTGAGTTAAGCTATGTACTTCTAGTACTTTCCTGGAATCAAGTAACACGGCAAGTATTTTGAGTACAAAAATGTTAGCATAATTCACAAGTCAACCCATCCGCTAACCTGAAGGCGAAAGAATTGCGAAGAGGAAGTAAACTTCATAAAAGGAAAGCCCGCAAAATTGGAAAAAAATGCTTTGTTATTCTGAACTATTTCTGGCTGGTTTCCTTCCCAGCTAAGATTTCTCTCTTATATTACTGTCTTTGCTAGTAAAGTGAATTGTATAGAATATGAAAAATTATGAATAGAATAGTTGCTAGTTCTTAGTGATAACATATGAGAATAATTCCAGCAACAAGGACCCTTCATGGCACATTGCTTAATTAGGTAGAGGTGTAACATCCCTCTACAACAAAAAAACATAATGGAGAGTAAAACTAGATATGTCATTATTGCTACTTGTACCTGCTGCTGCATAAGCTGTTGTGGTTGCTGATCTTGACCTGCATAGGCCTGAGGTTGTATTTGCGGCTGAGACATTCTGTAGTAGGGTTCCTTAAGTTCCATCTTTCCAGAAGAAGTCTGTAGGATTCCCCCTTGCTCAGCGCCAACTCCCCACATTTTAGCTGCGCGGAAGTACAGCTTATCAAACACACACAAATAAAACACAGGAATAAAACACAGGAAAAGGAGGGAGCAAACGCCAACCTGACAATGTAAGATATAAGGTATAACTCTGATTATTGTGGGCGACCATGCGAAGACTGCCGGTAATTTCTTGTCCAGCCATGACATAGATAGGTTGTGACAAAACGCAGCGTAATTGGTACCAGTGTGTAGTTGGTGAACCAGGTGCGGTGGTAAGCCACCTCTGGACAGAACTGCACAAAAGGATTTTAAGTAATCAAGATCAACAGCTCTAAACACAGCACAGCATTCAATGATCAGAAAATGGCTTCAAAATCAGTCTGCTACCTTCCATTAAACAAAACATCAAACCAACAAGCTAACCCATGCACTCTTGTGCCCACTGTCGCTGTAAATTTTAATGGGATGTCAATTTCATATAACTGCTCCTCCTGCAAAGACAAATGTTGCTCCAAGAGTAATTAACAGCATACTACTTCTGTTCTATAATAAATGCAACATGGAGGATGCACAGTTTTTAAGGAGCCCATATACTGAGGAGAGAGATAGAGAGGGACAAAAAGAGGGGTCTTGTGCTGAAGAGTGAGATAGAGAGAATCCTTTAATCAAAGATAGAAGTGTTGCATCTATTTTGCAACTTCCCAAAAGGAAAGAGTTCTATTTCAGAATGGAGGAAGTATATGATACGCAAAAGCTCATTGCACCTTAACAAAATACAAAATAAGTAGATACCTGAGAGAGAGAGAAAGAAGCAGCAGCTAGAAATATCTAAATTTTCCAATTCTCAGTTCCTACTTTTAGTTCAACTTCCCACTCTGCTTCTTCATTCCAGAGAAAAAAACATGAGCTCAAGTTTTCAGCTCAAAAATTGTTCTAGGGATTTAAAGTCTTTTGTAATTGTTAGAAGGCTTTGCAAGTTACTAGATATATCAGCAATCTGGCCTCAACGATCAGGTATCCAAAAAGCATAGGACATCAAGATCCCCAGAAGAAAGCCTATAAAGACGTTATCCCACAAACTTCTTCCAAAATGGAGATTCTGAGTATATTGTGGCCTTCCTAAACATGGTTGAGAGATAGACGCACAGTATAAGGTGGATATATGATACAGAGGAAGGAAAAAGAACGGGAAATGGCTGCTCGCCGACCAGGTTTCTTGCTAGAGCCAGGGGCAGATGTATGTGAGGGCCTAGGTGGCATGTGCCACAACATGAAGTATATATTTTCCTTTATTTTCATTTTACAATTCAGACATATTTTATAAGAGGTCAAAAAAGTTCATTGCACCTCCATTGCACAAAATGTGCTGCTCTAGTGGTCTATGTAGTGGGGACAAAATCAACATATGCCAAAAAAAAAGGTATGTTGCAACTATTTTGAGACATCCAGAATAGAGAAGTGTTGCAACTAGAAAAACAGAGGAAGTATTAACATCTTACACATTATTATTCTCCACATATTTAGATTATAAAGAGTTGTATAGTATCTTACTTTCTGGAGTTAAAAATAAATAAGATTGTATTAAATTCGTGCTAAGTGCTCTACTCTGAATGCGATAAAGAAATATCAAGCACAAAACAAGATGAAAAGCATCAGACTAAAGCATTACCTTAATGGAAGAAAAATCTAGCACATGACTTGAAGATGGTGCGACAAGTAACCTTGGGTCAAAAGCATCTACCACAGGCTACAAGATGCAATACAGCAAAAATTAGTCAAAATCAACTATTTGTAATGCAAGATCATATACATCCACACATACTGAAAAAATATAAAAAAGCAAACACGAAGAGTAAACAACTTACAAAAGAATCAAGAATAGCAACCATGCAACTCTACACCAACTTTTAGACACAATGAGAATACATTACAACTCTTCCTTTCAGTTGTGAAACCAATAGTTAGAATACTTTCCAATTTAGCACCAGATGGAATTTGTAAATCTTCTGATGATTGTAGAGGGTTGTGGACTTGTTGCTGAATTGTTGTCTCATATTATCTGAAAGCCTAGTTTGCATAAGCTTTAATTCTACGAGAACGAGATTTAATCATTTTTTCTCATTAGGCCATCGACTCCCATTAAAAGTCTCAAGGTGCTATTAAACTTAAGTTGCAACTCAGAGGAATTCTTTTTTTATCAACAGGTAGCTAGTAGCTTACCTATGAAATAGAAATTACACCTTCAAGATAGCTTTGTTGCTTATTGGAAGTTTCATAGCTGAATCTTAAACTAGATCCTAATTCTATGGATAAGGCATAATTACATGCTAAAATATTCATTCTAGATATTCACCACCAAAATTTGCACAATTTAAATAATTTAGGACTTAAAGAACTTGCAACCTCTGCCATTGTTGCCTAATTACTCTAGCCTTTCGCGGTTTTTTTCCCTTGGTTGCCCTTCAACGTACAGTTTCCTAATTCTAAAAACAAGGCTCTATTTGGTTCAACTAATATTGTCTGAACTTATCCATCTGAACACTCGAACTTATCTGAAATTATTACTTTGTCTGAAATTGTTTTATTTGTGTGTGAAATTGTCAAAGAAAAAGAAATCTTATCGTTACTCATTTTGTGCACTTATGTGATCTAATCTAAGCTTATCTTTACTCATCCGAACTATTTTTTCCTGAAACATTCAAGATAAGTTGAACTTGAACCAAACAAGGCCTAAGTTCCAGTTTTCCAGCTGCTATTCCTGATTTCTAGTTTTTAAGCAAGGAAGTGAGTCCCTCCTCTCTTAATTCCCCCCGTCTCCCACCCCAAAAACATAGAAATTTATAAAACCTGTAAAGGGACCAAACAAGTATAAATGCTTGCTTTCCTGTTTCCCAATAACTACACACTTGCAATAACAGATAGAGCAAGAAAAGCTACATGACAACATCACATGTTCTATAAACTCTTAAAAGTCTAAAAAAAGGGAAGAGAACCTCAAGAGTTTCATGCAAGAAGAATAGTTTGCTCAAACTAGAAGTATAACCCGATGAATTCAACACATGAATTATCACGGTACAAACAATTAGATGTAGCAGTTTTTATAATAACAGCCGATCCACAACATAGCAGCTCATATATATGAGTTTCAACTTGACAGATTGTACTTCTCAGGTTGTAAAAGCTCGTAATATTTCTGCTTACATGAGATTGATGTGGGCTGAAAAATGGCTAATCAACTGATATGAAGTCATGTCGCGCCAACCACAACTTATCCCCATTGCAGGAAACTGCAGCTGTGACTTGTGAGTCTTTGCCTTAATAACCCTAGACTAGAGCACATAAGACTAATTGTATTATGTTGGCGGAGACAGGAATACGCTTAGGAGAACGTATGGTCCCACTGGACAGCACACGATAGAAGAAGATGTGTCGTGGGTGAGTGACCTCTATTTAAGATTAAATATAAAGCACTAGGCCATAATTATCGAAACAGCTTAAAATCTATAATTAGAGAATTTGCAGGAATCAGAACAAGAAGTTCCCAAAAAGGAAAAAGAAAAACCAAGATCAACCATGATGATCACAGCTTGGTCAAGCTAGAACTCACTCAGAACCTAACGGCCTTCAAGCTTTCTTATGGCAAACTTTAAGCTTCCTGTAACTGACTCACTCTTATTTTTCCAATCTTTTCCAAATCAATTGGAGTAAGCAGCATGTGATCTAAAAACCTTGGTGCCTAAGATCCAAATATTGACATTATTAAGGAAAAGATCCCTCTGTATGATGATCAAGCCAATTAAGATAAGTAGCTGCAGAAGTTGCAATGTGGAGCAAGCAGCTGTACTCGTCCGCAGTGGCAGTTCAAATTCCATCCTGACAAGGTCCCATTACTTCATGTCCATCAGTTTCAGGGGTAAGAGTGGATCATCGGTATTGTTTTCTGTTAGAGGTCTGATTTCCAGATCAGTTTATGAGCCTTTACATCACTCAAAGTCGTCATGCAACGGTACTGAAAGCATTAGCATGTCATTTACAGATTTACTAGATATCCTAATGATTGCAGAAAATAATCAGTCTTATTGGAGTCACGTATCTATATGGAAGTTGATCCACTTGGAGAGATAAGTTTAATTGGCTGCAGAAAAACAGGTTCCCTTTCAGCTAAAATTTTTTTGCAACTATTGAAAGGAAATTTCTGTCTTCCTTAAAGGGATAAACGGAAATGAAGTTCATCCAAAATTTTGTTTCTTTGCATGGGGACAGGCTGACAAGATTTTGCAGAAAATTCACTTGATACATAAGTCTTCAATTTTGCAAGTGACCAGATAATATGGAGAAAATATTTACAGGTGACCTCACTCCTTTGATCTCAGGTTATCTCTCAACAGTGCTTATTCATTGAGATGAGTTGGGATTCAGTTTCAAAAGGCCAAAGTTTTTGTGTCATAAAATTGAAGGATGAAGTGTGATGTTACTGGAGTGCAAAAAAAAAAAAAAAAAAAAAAGCGTGGCATCTGGTGCTACAGAGGGTGTTCATAGATATCCGATCCGGTTTTTCGGATATCCGATCCGCTTTTTTAGTTTTGGACATTTCGGATCGGATATTCGAAAATTTCCGGAGAGGTACGGATCGAAAATTTTCATTCTCGGATATTTTTTTCAAATATTTTCGGCTATTCGATCCTAAATATCCGTTTTCAAGGCCGGATATCTGAAATATCCGATGATCCGACCCAATCCGAAACTTATATATGAACTTTTCCTTTAAAATATTCAATTTTGTTAGTTTTCAAGTATCCGATCCGATCCCAAATTTCGGATCGCATTTTTACCGATCCGAAATTTTACATCGGATATCCGAAATGAACACCGACAGAGGTGATAAAATACTACTAGATCTCCTTAGTCAAAGTGTGTCAAGGGCTATGTTACTCAGACACGGATTGAGTGTCTACTCGGATACGGGTGTCCAAGTGTCTGACTCGGCTATTTTGTAGGAAAAAGTCAAGTTTTTAGTCTAAAATAAAGTATCCAAGTAAAGTGTCGTGTCGGACACGACACCTCGTTTTTGAGGTAAATGAAGGTATCGGAGTAACACTGGTCAAGCGGTTCAAGTTTCTTCATGCGAGCCTGTTGTCTCGAAAGAGCACTTGTTTATCCTAATAATTCTTTGAAATAACTCAAGGAGACAAAAATATATGGCTCATTACAACCCTTAAAAAGGAGCTGAAAGTTAAAAGATAGAAATTCATCCCATACCTTCACATTAACTCACAAGTCCTCCAACAAAATCTAGAAATCAAGGATGAGTCACCAATAATAAGTTATAAGTGCAAACAGAAAATTGACATCATATAAGAGAAGTTTTCATAGATTCTAATGTTGTTCTAACTTCTAATTGTATGGTGAAGATTGATTCTTAAAGCTTGACCAAGGGTATTCTCATGTGACACCTCGTTTTTGAGGTAAATGAAGGTGTTGGAGTAACACTGGTCAAGGGGTTCAAGTTTCTTCATGCGAGCCTGTTGTCTCGAAAGAGCACTTGTTTATCCTAATAATTCTTTAAAATAACTCAAGGAGACAAAAATATATGGCTCATTACAACCCTTAAAAAGGAGCTGAAAGTTAAAAGATAAAAATTCATCCGAGAGCTTATCATTAACTCACAAGTCCTCCCAAAAAAATCTAGAAATCAAGGATGAGTCACCAATAATGAGTTATAAGTGCAGACAAAAAATTGACATCATATAAGATAGAAGTTTTCATAGATTCTAATGTTGTTGTAACTGTATGGTGAAGATTGATTCTTAAAGCTTGACCAAGGGTATTCTCATGTGAGCCCCAGTAACATATATAATTTACACATTATACATACCTGTGAAAAATAACCCTGGAATGCCGATCCATACAACGAGGACAAATCCACCCCAAAATAATTTTGCTGCTGCCAGAAGAGTGCCTGAAAAAATTGAGCAACATACAACTGAGTTCATCGTTTAGCGCATGCGTACATTACAAGACATAAGGCGCAGATGTGAACCAAAAGCAAAGCCTTAACCAAAACTCAAAGTCAAGCTCAAAATTGTGTTAAACAAGAATGACTTAGAGTCACAACACTTCTTCACTAGAGTCACAACGTAACCCCCCTCCCCCGGGAAAAAAAAATTCGTTCAATTTTTTTTTAAAAGGTTGGAGTCACAATACTTTTTAATTACAGTCACATTAAGGTTGGAGTCACATCACATCTTCATTAGAGTCTCATTTTTTTTCCACATACCTATTAACTAGAGACAACTTTCCTTAGTTCTCACATTCTCACATGAATTTCTCTCTAAAAAAAGGTATCTATAGAAAGCAGAAGAGATCATACAAATTAAGAAAATTTCATTGTCCTCCCAGAAGCACGGTGCACCTAGTAAATTTGTTCCATTTTCGATGATGTTTTATTTTTAACAAATGTTTGTTTTAAGCATATGTTTCAAAAAAAAAAATGTTCTATTTTCAATAAGCAAATGTTCATATTAAGCTTTATTTTCAGAGAAAATATGTTCTATTTTCCGTGAAAAATTGTTCTATTTTCAATGAGCAAATGTTCTATTTTAACAAATGTTCGTTTAAAGCTTATATGTCAGCGAAAAATATTTCTATTTTTGATGAGAAAACATACTATTCAAGTAAATGTTCGTTTTAAACCTAATTTTCAATGAAAATGGGTTTTGTTCTCAATGAGCAAATGTTCTATTTAAGTCTTATATTTAGAATTTTTTAGTCCTAATTTAGTACATGTTACATTTATATGTTTGAACAATTAATTGAATATAATGATACAAAAATATATGCATCATACTTGTTTGAATTGAAGAAACAAACATGTAAACTATAAGTTCAATGTTTAAATTTAAAAAATGTTTTTTCACTTGTTCCTTGTACCTTTGTTTATGTTTATATAGTACTAGGTTTATGCCCTTGTAAAAATGCAACTTAAACATTAAAATGTTTGTTTTCATAAGTTAATTCTTGTAATGTTCCAATTCAGCAGTAAAAATGTTCGTTTTTACAAGTGAAATCTTGTAATGTTCACTTCAACGGAAAAATGTTCGTTTTCGTAAATGATTAATTTTGTATTGTTTGGGAGCAGTGCACAGATTATACAAACTCGACATTTCAGACACTTCAGCACACAAATGAATCAATGTAAAGCTACATGCGTAGATATTGATTGTTCAAGACTACAATAGAGTATTGAATCCACTATCTAGTGACAGGCAATTCCAACAATTTGAAAACGCCAAGATACTATGACTTTCCTTCTTCTTCATCCTGATAAACAAATTTTATGTATAGTACAGGACTACAGGATATATTGTAAATCTATATATCTAGCAAACTGACACCAAACACAGCTTAAATGTATGTATACCTTGTTAGCAATTTCAACGAACAGATATTCATCGCTGAATGGTGCCATATGTATTCTACATGAATATAGTTGCTTGGATTAGAAAAGGCAATTACAGATGATGAGACTTGAAGAAACTTGAATGCAAACATATAACAATGAAAATGTAGCCAAGAGAAAAAGTTTTATGATAACAATCAATAATGAACCAGGTGGAGTTTCCTTTGAGAACCTTAAATTCTTCAACAGTTGTACTAATAATTCCAAAAAGTGTGCTGATCAAATTAATAAAAGAGAAAAAAAAAAATGAGACACCAATTGCATGTCTGCATAGAGAAGCTAAAAGGGGAGGAGGAACCTCGCTCAATTATCCCAGAAGGATATATAAATCTATGGTTTAGTTTGGTTCACCATTCCTTTCTCCCCCTCAATACCACCCACAATATGGTCGTAGGAGAACAGAAAGTGAGAAAACTGCCAAAGGAATTTATCAACCCCTCATCCATGCCAAAATCTTTGATCCCCTTATCCATCCCAGACTATATAACTCTAAGAATCCATTTTTTACAGGCAACGAATGCAGTCTATGCTAGACGAGAGGCTCCTCGAAAGCAAGCCACCCCCCCCCCCCCTTCCTCCAAAAAAAAATCGTTAGAAGGCTCTGAGCATGGTTTCTTATCTCGGCTGCCGTCGAGATCGAGGTAACAGTCACAAAACCCTTTTCGCCGGGAATGCAGATGATATGTGGCTGTTGCGGCCTTGTATTAGTAAACTCAAAAACCTTCACAATGCGGTCACCACAAGGCTGAGATTTATAACATGGCTTTGAGTCTCCTTGTTAGTTGCTACTATGACATAGCACAACACACAACCATCAGGTCTTACAACTCTCTTTTAATACCTATGATGCTATCAAATTTTCACATCTCAAAAAATTGAGCATTGTAACTGATATTAGGATGAGATGTGAACGTGGAAAGAATAAGGAAAACGCCAGAAGATCCAACGAGATCCAACTAGAAAAAGAGCAAGACTCAAATGCACCAACTCTTGACACATAGCCGTGCCTAATATGTGTCTGACAAACATCGAAATGGGTATATGAGAAAAAGAAGGAGCCAAAGTAACATAAGACTCATGTACCTGACATATGAGTGATTCACACAATGAGAGTTGTATCTCCAGAATATTCCGAGCTCTAATTTCTTTTTCTCAGCTTTCAATCGCTCTTAGAGCATGAGCAATGGGGTTGGTTTTGGTTGGTCTAGCAAAAAGTAAAGCTAGCTTTACTTAGTTTTACTATTGGAGCAATTGGCCCTTGGAGTTGGTTGGTCTGGAATGCTAGACCAACTATGCCTTGGATGGTGTGCATAGCAACAAATGGGGTGATGCCAGATGTATCAATATTGCTTTATTGTTGCTGTTTTTTTTTTACAAAATTGCTTTTTTTGTTTTAAAGTGAATAAAATCAGCTTATAGTTTTTCAAAAAAATCACATTACAACTATGAAAAAAATTATCTATAAATTGAGCCTAAATCTAATATATTTTACCATATTTTTTCACAACCTGCTTTTCTTTCTAATAACTTTCTCCTACCTAAAATTATTCAAAATGTATATATATTAATTAATGTATCACTAATTAAAACATGAACAAAAATTATCTACTCTATATAAGAATAATAACATTTTGGATAGGAAAGAGAGTATATGATGGAGTATACAAAAAGTAAGAGAGATAATTAGAAAAGCCAAGTAAGACTAGTTTACCCATTGTGAGAAAAAAAAAGTATACCAAAAGTAAGAGATGAAATTGGAAAAGCCAAGTAAGACTAGTCTACCCATTGTGAGAAAAAAAAGATAAGTTGGTGGAAAGTTAGTGGGATATGAGGTGTAAGAAAGAGGAAAGGAGAGAGAAAGAAAAAAACTCCAAGACCAACCAACCCACCCACTGCTCATGCTCTTAGCTTGTCTCATTGATTCACTATCCATTCTGATCTACCAATCCTCAGAACTTATTGGCCTTAGACTTCAATGTGATGACAAACCTTTCTATCCAATTAGCTTATAATCTCCGAACTTTAAACTCATACGTCTAGTAACCTTTATGCAAAATGTTTCAAATTCAGACCAAAATTTGGTACGTAAAATAAATATCAATAACACATCATTAAGCAACTAGAAAATTTCAATCAGAGATGAATATGTGATAACCAAGGACTTACCTTCCTACTCCAGGAAACATTTTTCCATTAGGAACAAGTAACCGATCCCGTGCAATAACATAAGATTCCAGCATCCTCTCATTAACCAATAATGTGCCTATATTGCAGAAAAATGAACCTTTGCAATCATGTCCTCTCGAAGATAGTGATTTACAGCAAAAGTAGGAAAAAAAATTAATAGTGCAGATAATATTGCAGAAATGGAGTATAGGCGTTAAGATACACAACGACCATGCATTACAAGTCACACATGGAATAAAGAGAACAATTCACAGAACAACCATGCAGTACAGATATCACTGCTTCAACACAGGGAATTTATGGGGAGTCATAGATAATGCAACCTTATCCCTACCCAGTGAAGTAAATATATATATATATTATATATATATATATATATATATATATATATATATATATATATATATATATATAATATATATATATATATATATATATATATATATATATATATACGGGAAGTCACAAAACTTTATTCCTAACAAAAAGAAATTTATAGGGGGTTTGGAAAGATGAAAGCCTGGGAGCACATAAAATAAACAAATGCAAGGAAAGAACAGCGAATCAGAGTGATGCACATTTTCTTAAGAGCCTAGACTAAAAATTACAGGAAATCTCCCTACGGATCTTGGGGTCTGCTACATGGATCCTAAAACTCTATTGTTTACTAGCAAAGATAATAAGTTACCCATGGGCTCAGAAATCAATATATCTGCTTTCTCGGGCAGCTCCACTTCTTCAACCTTGCCTTTTATGACCTGCAAATATAAACATTTTTGAGCTCTTAGGCATAATTACACACTTACGGGTAAAACCGCAGGAAGATTTTAAACAAAGAGCCAATATATAGTTACCGTTATTCGATCAGCCAAAAATGGATTGCCCGCAATAAGCTTACGTGCATAATCCGCCATTTCAGATGCTTCTACAGCATAAACATGCTTTGCTCCAGCCTGAGTATACAAAGGCAAACGAAAAGAGCATGTGTTTCAAAAAAAAATAAAGCAAAAGTGCAAAACACTAAAAGCGCTTTTATATGTATAAAAAAAAATACATAAAATAAATCATATTCCATTTTTACCTGAGCAGCAAATAATGACAGAATACCGCTACCGGCCCCAACATCAACCACCACTTTCCCATTAAAATCCACACGATTCTCCATAACAGCAGCAAAATAGGTTCCTGCAGCAAAAAGAAAAAAAAAAATCCCGTCAGTTGAAAATTCTCTTAACGGTTACCATATTGATTTATATTATACACTAAGACAAAAAGTATCAGAGAACTATAGTAGTCTACGAAAGTTCATGAAGGATTCCAGATATGAAAAATTGTGGTCCACACTGAGACAATCCAAGCAACAAGACATAGCAATATAACCTGTCCTCACATAGTCCTGCATCATATTTTGCTGATGTAACAGTTGCCCATAATAATGGAAGTACATTTTAGCAGAAGATGCCTCTGTCTTGGAATCGAATTTGCTCCTACGAGCTGAAACTACCCCATTTGGCAACTTTGATTCTGAAAGCGAGGAAAGTAGTTAGACCTTATTACAAATCAAAGACATATTATCAATTGCATATGTTAGTTCAATTCACAACTAAAATAAATTCTAAATAAGTTCTAATAAGTTCTACTAATTTCAAACAAGTTACAAGAAGTTCACAAGGTTCAAATAAGTGATTAATAGGTATAAAGAACATTGCCCAGTGAGCAGTTTTGATTTGAATCATCAAGTTCACTCAAAAACATCATGAACATGGCTCCATATTAAAATATGCGAGCTCATAACTTGCATTTCTAGAAGGTGGAGGAGACTGAAAAGAAAAGAAAATCATTTCTTTTTTTGAAGTCAAGGATATAATATAAAGTTATTTAAATTAGAAACATAAATTGATAAGAAGATATAAATTTATAGACAATCAATAAAGGAGCTTTATGCTGCAGAAAACTCAAGAAACATTAACTTCAGCTTCTGTAGATGGACAACAGATTTCAGCTTCTGATTAGAAAAGATATGGAATTTAACAGGAAGTAGCATTTAGCATGATTGACACATGATATTCTAGCATTAGCTTACTTTGAGAGGAATCCTAGCCCTCCTAAGTTTGTATCTCTCCTTTTATTTCTATCAATATATTTATTCTTTATCCCAAAATCAAGAAGCAGTAACACAAATGATGGGAAACAAGAAAATATGGGTGAGTCAACTACAGCAGTCAAACAGCGCTTAATCACATAGAAGCTCAACATCCCTTTTAATTAGATACCCCTGCTTTCAAAAAGCTTTTCATGTTTGGAATCTTTTTGTGAGGGGAAATTTATCAGAGTAGGAAGAACTTTTTGAAACGGATAGGGTAGAAGAATAATAAGAGATAACCTTAACAGTATCCATGGGAAAGAGTTTGTTTGAATGTTCATATATTTCCAGAGCCTATACTAGTTTGGATCAACTCTCATCTGATATTTAACTGAAAGCGCAAATGAAAAATAGATGCTATTGATACCATTTTCAAGTTCAAGTTAAATATATTTCCTCGGTTTATTTGTGTATGCTACATATAGAAAGTGCGCAGTTGTAAGAAGGTAGAGAGAGAAAGAAGGGGACCCAAAAAAAAAGTAGGTAAAATCCCCTTTTGAACATAAAAAACATGGTTCCCACTACATAATTTAGCATTAAATAAATACAAATGTAGCAAGTAATATGACATTTCCATTTTACGGAAGTGTAGCTAAGTACAAAAAAAAAAAAAGGAAGTATATTATAAAACCCCGAACCCAAGGTGTTTTGTGAAGAGCTATGTGATCACATTGAGCTATGAGTGTCCCTTTCCACAAATAGATGCAAAGGGTTATGAGACAGGCCATATCCACTATTATCAAGTTTTGTATATCATGAGATAAAATTAAGAGATTAATGAAGATATGTGTGCTGAGAATGTCAGGTTAGGTAAAGGATTCTACACTCGTGTAAGTCCAAGCATAGTGTAAACGGTATTGAGAACCTATTTTTTTGCTTATCCTAAATTAACTGATCATTGAAGCCTTGGGGGTAATATGAAGTGCTTTGACTTTTATTCTTGATCACCATTTGGCCTTCATGATATTCTGGACTGGATTCCCAATTTCTTAAATACTTTAATCTTAGATTAAATACTCTCTCATGTTTGAGGTATCCGTCAACAGCTAAAAATGAGAGCTTCCTCTTATTTTCATAGCTTAAAAGATATTAGATGCCCTGGGAACCCCTCCCCCCCCCCCCCAAGACCCATATTCTGAATAACTAGCAAATTGTGTTACCATAACCATTCCACGAATTAGGTAACATAATTCATAATGTAGATGCAAATGCATTTTGAACTGCTATATGAATCATGATGCTCCTTATAACATCTTATCACAAGAAGCAACTAGAATGATAAATTTGCAAAAAGAAACTTATCAGAGAAGACAAAGATATCGTGGACAAAATACTAAAAATACTTTACAATTAATGCGAAAGCAAAGAATAGTTGTTTTCTCTCAAAGTTTCTTTTTGCACTTCGCAAAGAGAAAAATGGTGTTATTATTACGGAAACACTCCAGTTCCTATTTGTTCTTCATATATGGTATATGGGAAGAAAATGCACTTTTGCACGCTCTCTCTTATATTTTGGAACTTCTCTCTTACATTTGGAACTTCTTTCTTACTTTTTGCACTTTCTCTCTTACTTATTGGTACTTGTCTCTCACTCTACATTATCCAAATAAGGTAATATTCTCTGTAGGCAGATCTTTCTGAAACACCTCAATGGGGAAAGGGGGAAGAACAAATAGGAACAGATTCAGTACAATATTACAAAATACTTCCTCTCTTCCATGTTAATTGCAACATTTCCCTTATTTTTGAATTTCACATTGATTGCAAATTTGAACATTAACCTATTTGGCAATGTATTCTCTATCTCTCCTATCACATGCATACTCTTTTTATCTATCTCTATATCTATCCTCTTCACATGGCATTTTTTAATAATATGCCAAACCTTATATGTTGCAATTAATATGGAAAGGAGGAAGTACAATTCAACACAAACGAAAACCAACAAAGTTTTTTTAAAAAAAAATATCAAGTAGCAATGTTAACTAATTCACTGATCCCCTGTGAACCACAATCTGGAATGTGTGGATTACTGCGTTCACATCTTAACTTTTAAAAAAATTCTAGAGCTTTTTGGGCATAAGAAATGATTGGGTGTCGAGTGATACATGGTAACTTGTGGATTAAATAAGAACATTTAGGTATTCAATGACATTCCCATAACCATTCATGGACCCGAATATACTACGTTCCAGGGAATTATTTATCAGTATTTCAGTTAGAATCTAAAGGGATTAAGAATGTGATAGTGGGGAGGTCATGCAAGTTTAGACAACTATAACTTTGCATTTCATGCCCATAAATCAGCAGAAACAAAATACAAAAAGATTCTCTAAAAACTCCGGCTAAAAAACATTCAGGATAAAACAAACTCAACCCAGTCCTTCTGGTTGATAAAGATATATCATTTGCTTGGCAATCCCAACCATTAAATAGAAATATGTTATTGGTTAGTTTGGTTTTCTCCATCAGTCATCAAATGTAACACAGTATAAGTTGAATTAGTAGAGGCACCAGCCGAGATAATTTCAGGAATCATAAAAATATAACAAATCATAAGACAGCTAAACTAACAGAAAGAAAATTCATCTAAAGTAAATATACTGAGCAAAAAATGCCAATCCATTTCCACTAGGCTACATATAAGTATCAAATCGAGCACCTTCGCAGTCTGCTTCTTTCTTCCATTGTTCAAATGCACAATGAAAGGCCTTGCTTTCCTCCTCGTTCCTGAATTGTATGGTGACGCCCTTCGAGTATGACTCCTGTTTAAAATGGCAGTTATTGTTTTGGAACTAGCTAATGCTCGCACAACCTAACACTTCTAAACAAACTAAGCGCGAGTTTCAAACAAACAAATGCTCAACTATGATAATTGATAAAATCATCAAGAATACGTAAAACAACAGCGTAATCTTTCAATTCACCATTTCCATCAAAATACCTCTTTATCGGTTTCAGAATCTTCACTTATGCAAATTGATTCAACTGGACCAACTTTAAACAACTGCACATCATAAAAACACAAAATATATCTCAAAAATATTTAACAATTATTACTGCATATTTAGACAGTACAACTATATAAAAGTCACGACTGTATATTTAGCTTCTACAACCGTATTTTTAGTAGCATTTCCTAACCTGAGCCATGTGAAGATCAACATTTGTAGAATTACTGCTTTCTGAATCATTAAAAATCCGAAGCTCGGCAACACCAGAATCGATATGAAACCTAGCGATAGAAGGCGAAGAAGGAGATGCAGTTGAGGAAGATAGAGGAAGGGAAGAGAATGAAGCTAAGGTGAATTCGCGGTGTTTGTTTTTTTGCCCTAATGAAGACTCCATTGTTGAGCAGAGAGGAGAGAGAAAAAGGTGATTTAGGGTTTATGGGTTTAATGAACAGAGTTCAAACTCAAGTGCAAAATTAAAATTTTGGAGCCGCCTACAGGGTAGAGATAGAGAGAGAGAAAGCAGTGTCACTTTCGGTCCAAAAGAGTATTTAAAGCTTCCGAGAATGGTGATTTTTCTTGGGCACGTCTGTTGCGGACTTGCAGGGACCATATATGTACATCAGCACTTCAACACTTCAACACTTCAACACTTCAACACTTCAGCACATGTGCCATTTACTTGCACCACCATTTAAAAAAAAAAAAAAAAAGTTGGCCCTCAATAATACTATCATCGATTATGTATTGGATAAATTGTCAAAAATGACCCAATATTTAGGCTATTTTCTACTATGAATTTTTTGTTGTGAGAAATATGGAGAGAGAGAAGCTATATATCAGAGAGTGTATTGTATTCGTATTGATATAAAACTGATTTCTTACATCGATGGTATTTATAAGCAAAAAATTTCTACTGTGCACAATTGTAAAATTCAACGCGGAAGAAAAATTACCTGACATACATTAAATGCACACAGGAAATGTGGACTTCACATATATGTGAACAATGGAATTGTTCATTCCACTGTTTCTCAACACTCCCCCTTGAATGTCCACTTATAACTCATAATAGACATCGTCTCATTAAGAATTTTTGTTAGGAAAAACCCTGAGGGAAAAATCCAAAACTAGGGAAAGAGTACAACTATTATGTATCCTTATATGTTTAAAATCAACTGCCTCATCAAAAACCTTGTCAGGAAAAACCCGGTGGGATAAAAACCTAATCGAAGGGGAAAGAGTGCAGCACATATAATACTCCCCCTGAATTTAGCATACATCATGAAGATGACGCATTCCAATTTTTCGGACTAATTCTTCAAATTTCTTCGCCTGAAGGGATTTAGTGAATAAATCTGCAAGATTCTCACATGATTGGATTTGTCGGATGTTTATCGTCCCTTCCTTTTGGAGGTCATGAGTGAAGAGGAGCTTCGGTGATAAATGTTTAGTTATGTCTCCTTTGATGTACCCTTCGCTTACTTGGATGATGCATGCAGTATTGTCTTTGTAGATGATAGTTGGATTTGTTGTTATTGTTTCCATCCCACATTCTTCTTGGATATTCTTGATCATTGACCTTAGCCATACACATTCCCTTCCAGCTTCATAAAGAGCAATTAATTCTGCATGATTTGATGATGTGGCCGTCAAAGTCTGCTTCGTGGATTTCCAAGATATTGCAGTACCTCCATAAGTGAATATATATTCGGATTGAGACTTAGCCTTTTGTGGGTCTGATAGGTAGCCAGCATCTGCATATCCAATGAGTGACGCATTGGTCTTGACTGATAGTAATCCGAGATCTTGTGTTCCTCGAAGATAACGTAATAAGTGTCTGACTCCATTCCAATGTCTCTTTTGGTGCATTGCTGTATCTAGCTAACAAGTTTACTGAAAAAGCTATGTCAGGTCGAGTATTGTTAGCCAAGTACATTAAAGCACCAATTGCACTTAGATATGGTACTTCAGGACCAAGAATCTCCTCGTTTTCTTCTCGTGGTCTGAATGGATCATCTTTCTCATTCAGGGAACGCACTACCATTGGAGAACTTATTGGGTGGGCTTTGTCCATGAAAAAACGTTTCAGGATTTTTTCTGTATAGTTTGATTGATGGACAAAAATCCCATTTCTTAGATGTTCCATTTGCAGGCCAAGGCAAAATTTTTTTCCCGAGATCTTTCATCTCAAATTCTTTCATCAAGTATTTTGCAGTCGCTTCAAGTTCTCTAGGAGTTCCGATAATGTTCAAATCATCGACATATACAGCAATGATGCGAATCCTGATTTAGATCGCTTAATGAAAACACAGGGACTGATTTGATTATTTTTGAATCCTTCTTTCAATAGGTATTCACTAAGACGATTATACCACATTCTTCCAGATTGTTTTAACCCATAGAGTGATTTTTCAATTTTATTGAGAACATCTCTTTGGGCATGCAATTTTCTGGTAGTTTTAGTCCTTCAGGAACTTTCATATAAATATCTGTGTCAAGTGAGCCATACAAATATGCGGTCACTACATCCATCAATCTCATTTGCAATCCTTTCGAAACTGATAAACTTACCAGAAATCTTAGTGTAGTTGCATCGACTACTGGAGAATATGTCTCATCATAATCAATCCCTGGCATTTGCGAGAAGCCTTGGGCTACTAATCTTGCCTTATATCTAGTAACCTCATTTTTCTCATTTCGTTTTCTCACGAATACCCATTTGTACCCAACTGGTTTTACACCTTTTGGTATTTGGGTTATTTGACCGAATACTTCACGTTTTTCAAGTGATCTCAATTCTGCTTGAATTGCCTCTTTCCATTTTGGCCAATCTTTTCTACGGCGACATTCATCAACTGTATTTGGCTCTACATCATTTTCATCGTATGTCATTTCAACCGCTATCGAGTAAGCAAAAATTTCATTCAAGACAACATCTTTTCGATTCCATTGTCTCTTTGTAGAAACATAATTAATTGAAGTTTCATTGTTGTCTATGCTTTCATGTTCCTTTTCTTCTGGAACACGTTTTTCTTCATTTTTGTTTTCATATGCATCATCTGCTGTTGGAGATTTATATTAATTTCGTTCGTTGTCTCCTCTTGCCTTTTCATTTTTCTCGGTTTTAAATCTTTAGAACCGGGTGGTCTGCCACGTTTTCGACGTGCTATTGACTCATTTTCAATTGCCTTATTGTCATTAGGAATTTCAATCCGTTCCGGAGCATTCGCAGCAGGTACATGTGACTTTGTCACTTTCTTAGAATCTGTGAATGCATCTGGCAATTGGTTTGCAATACTTTGCAGATGAACAATTTTCTTGACTTCTTGTTCACATGAATTTGTTCTCGGGTCCAGAAACGACATTTGCGATGCGTTCCATGTAATTTCCGATTTTATATTTTGTGGGTCCACTTTCTCTCCCCCTAAGGATGGGAATACCGACTCATTAAAATGACAGTCGGCAAATCGAGCCGTAAATAGATCACCAGTTGTTGGCTCTAAATATTTGATAATTGATGGAGATTCAAATCCAACATATATTCCCATCCTTCTTTGTGGACCCATTTTATACGTTGGGGCGGAGCAATAGGTACATGTACAGCGCACCCAAAAATTCTCAAATGTGAGATATTCGGTTCTCGACCAGATACTAATTGTAATGGTGAGAATTTGTGATAGGTCGTTGCCTGAATTATCTATAATGCTGTGCATGTAATATAGCATGACCCCAAGTAGTAGATGGCAATTTTGACCTCATTATTAATGGTCTTGCAATTAATTGTAGTCTTTTATTAATGATTCAGCAAGACCATTTTGTGTATGTACATGAGGTACAGGGTGCTCAACAATAATCCCAATAGACATGCAATAGTCATTAAATGTTTGGGATGTAAATTCCCCAGCATTGTCTAATCTTATTTTCTTTATTGTATGATCTGGGAATTGAGTTCTTAATCGAATTATTTGTGCCAAAAGTTTTGCAAATCACTAGTAGAATAAATGCTTATTGCTGCGGTCAAAAAGTGGCCTATTGCGGCGGTTTTGGGCGCGCAACAATTAAGAGGGGCAGCAATAGGTATTAATTATATTGCTGCGATTTTAAACCGCAACAATATCTACCAATATTGCTAGGTTTTTAGTCAAAACCGCAGCAATATTTTTATTTATTATCTAGTTAACACGTAATATTGTTGTGGTTTCTGGCCCGAAACCGCAGCAATATTGTTAATTAAAAATAATAAAAGCAATATTGCTGCGGTTTTGGGCCAGA
Organism: Beta vulgaris subsp. vulgaris; assembly: GCF_026745355.1. Taxonomy (NCBI): domain Eukaryota; kingdom Viridiplantae; phylum Streptophyta; class Magnoliopsida; order Caryophyllales; family Amaranthaceae; genus Beta; species Beta vulgaris. The sequence continues at coordinate 38,301,319 of NC_079204.1, read as the reverse complement.
AACCGCAACATCTAGTAAAATAAATGCTATTTGCTGCGGTGATATTGCTGCGGTTTTACCTATATGCAGCAATATAACATGCAAAAGAAATAAAAAAATAGAAATTGACAATATTGCTGCGGTTCCCGCCCAAAACCGCAGCAATATTGTCTAACGGTTACCATTTTAAAAACATGTGGGGCCTTATACAGATAATATTGCTACGGTTTCCATGTAGGACCGCAGCAATATATTAAAAAAATATTTTTTTAATATATTGCTGCGTATTTTTTTAATATATTGCTGCGGTCCTACATGGAAACCGCGACAATATTAGCGGTCATTTAAAAAAAACACGGGTTTCTTTCCCACTTAGGGTTTTTATTCCTTCATTTCTATCTCTCACCCAGCGACTCTCTCAGTCTCTCTCAGCGCCTCACCCTTTCTTCAACCTCTCAACCCTCTCTTCTCTCTCTCATCTCTCTCAACCTCTCTAAACACGCCAATTCGCCTCATGTCAACCTTCGCCTTCTGTCAACCTTGTGCGACCCTGTGCGACCCGACGAAGCCGACGCGACCATGTGCGACCCCAATTCGCCGCCTTCGACGAATCTCCGGCGAGTAAGGTGTTCGATTCTTCGAGATGCGTGTCTTGGTTTGCGTGATTTCTTCGGTTGAGGACGGTCGTTGATGGCTCGCTGAGAAGCAACGAAGACCGTTCAGTTCGTCGACCGCTCGAGTTTTCCTTCACTTCTTCAGTTCGTCGACCGCTCGAGTTCTCCTTCGCATCTCCAGTTCGTCGGCCGCTCGAGTTCTTTCTTCTCTCATATCGCTATTTATTTCGCTATTCAATTGGTCAATCCGACAAACAAATCAGAAGTTTGTCTTCGACCTAGCTCTTGTCGATCTCAAGATCTGTTGAGAAGTGGTGCAACCCAGATGCTGTAAATTCGGAGCAGTCTTTCCCGACAAAAGCAACAAACAGGCGCAAATAGAACAACATAGAAGCAAGAGGTACGCATGTAGAAAAACGTTCTTTCTATTCAGATCTATTGCGAATTTAGGCAGTGAATCGATTCGAATCAAAGATAATAATTTTTTTAATTTTGTACAAAAACAAGAATATGGTTATTGTTTGATAGAAAATAAAACACTATTAATTTTTTGTCATAGAAAACAAGAATACGGTTTTCCCGGAGGGTATCGACATTTATTTCGAGAACGTTGGAGGGAAGATGCTTGAGGCTGTTGGGAAACAACTTGTTGTAATTGCTGAAGAATAAGATCTATCAAACTAAGCGTGAATGTCTTGTGTTCAGCGTGTAAGTGGTGATGTTTGGAGGGTAATTATATGTTTATTGTTCTTGAAAAAGAGTTGTTTGTAGTTGTTATGGTTAATATGGTTATTGTTTTTGTATAATAATTTTTTGACATTGGTATCAACCAATAGTGTTTTATTTTCTTTTAACTGTTTTGTCTTTCAAATTTGATGGTAAAATGCAAAAAAAAAAAAAAAAATTTTTTACTTGTACAGACCCTATTGTCGCGGTTTTTCAAAAAAACCCGCAGCAATATGTCTATTTTTCACTAGTGGAAAAATGTAGAAGGGCTGCCTGAAAAAGGCCTGTAGGGCTGCGCTTTTTGACAGCAGCCCTTTCAGTAGCAGCCCTTTCAGTAGCAGCCCTTCACTTTTTAAGTAGGCTGCGCTAGAAAAGCGCAGCCCTTAAGCTAGAAGGGTTGCGCTAGTTAGGAAAAAGCGCAACCCTTCTAGCTTAGAAGGGCTGCGCTAATTAGGAAAAAACGCAGCCCTTCTGAGCTAGAAGGGCTGCGCTTTTTCCTAACTAGCGCAGCCCTTCCTACCAAAAAAAAAATAAAAAAAATTTTTTTTTTTTGACATTTTTTTACTCATAATCTCACATTTTCTGAAATTAAACATAAGAGAAGAGAAACGAAACGAAAATGAAAATACTAAACCCAAAAAAAAAAAAGAATGAAACGAAAATGAAAAAAACGAACAAAAACTAATACAAGAAATTATAGATCTGAAAATACAAGAACATTAATCAAAACAAAGATGAAAATACAAGAACATTAATCAAAACAAAGAGAAGTATACAAGAACATTAATCAAAACAAAGAGAAGTATACAAGAACATTGATCAAAATAAACAAAGAGAAGTATACAAGAACATTATAGATCTGAAAATACAAGAACTACCTCCAAACATTAACCTAATAATATTTAAATACATAAAACAAAAACCTAATACATAATTTAAGGGAAAAAAAATTTCGGAAAAACTTAAAATGCCTATTTGGAGGCTTAAACGAACTCGGATGGCTTAAAAAGCCTAAACGTCACGGCGTAGCGGTGGGTTTGACTCGTTGGCCCGTTCCGCTTCCGAAAAGGTATCACAATAGGCAATCGAACTCCGTCGGCATGTTTAGTGCAAATCATTTCAGGGTTTTTGTCGCAAATGTTTATGGGAGTTTTTGAGAGAGAAGAGAGGATGAGAGAGAAAAAGGAAAGGAATAATGAGGGACGTGAGAGAGGAAAGAGAATGAGGGATAATATATCTGAATCCCCGCTCAATATTTCAAAGCCCGCGATTTCGAAATTTCAAATTTTTTCAGGAAGGGCTGCGCTTTTTTTAAAAAGCGCAGCCCTACATAGCAGAAGGGCTGCGCTTTTTTAAAAACCGCAGCCCTTCACTTAGTAGGGCTGCGCTTTTTTAAAAAGCGCAGCCCTTCTTACCTACAGAAGGGCTGCGCTTTTCCTAAAAGCGCAGCCCTACTAGGTGAAGGGCTGCGCTTTTAGGAAAAAGCGCAGCCCTTCACTAGTAGGTCTGCGCTTTTACGAAAAGCGCAGCCCTTTCTACGCAGCCCTTTTTGTTTTTTCCCCTAGTGTTTTATAGCATATTGCTGCGGTTTTCGAAGAAAACCGCAGCAATATGCTTTCTAAATCTGATATAAAATAAATATATTGCTGCGGTTTGGCCTAAAAACCGCAGCAATATTTGTCGATATTGCTGCGTTTTAAAACCGCAGCAATATAGTTAATACCTATTGCTGCCCCCTTAATTGTTGCGCGCCCAAAACCGCAGCAATAGGGCACTTTTTAACCGCAGCAAATAGCAATTATTCTACTAGTGGCAATATTACTTTTATTATTTTTTAATTTACAATATTGCTGCGGTTTTGGGCCAGAAACCGCAGCAATATTGTAAATTAAAAAATAATAAAAGTAATATTGTTGCGGTTCTGGCCCAAAACCGCAGCAATATTACCTTTTTTTTTAAAAAAAATTTGTATTTAATATAGATTGGGAAGCTATATATGCAACCTTGAGGAAGCTATGCAGCAATATGCTATTAAATTTTTTGCATAAATTTTGGCAGAGCTCCGTTTGTAAATTGGATGAACCCATAATTGGGAATTAACCTGTACAACAACCAATAACATCTCCGACATCCACCATCCAAGCAAATCCAAAATTCCATCAAACAACCACCATTATCTCCAACATCCATCATCCAATATTCAACCCAACAACCAACATCATAAATACAATTCCATAATAATCCAACAAAAATATTTAGCGAATCCATATATATATATACATATATATATATATATATATATATATATATATATATATATATATATATATATATATATATATATATATATATATACATATATATATATATATATATACATATTATAATATATATTATATATATATATATATATGTTATAATATATATATATATATGTATATATGTATATATTATATATATATATGTATATATGTATATATTATATATATATATGTATATGTATATATATAGTATATATGTTATATTATATATATATATGTATATGTATATATATATATATATATATATATATAATATAATTAATATATATATATGTATATATTATATATATATGTATATATATATACTATATATATAATATATATATATATATATATATATCATAAAATCCAAATCACTAAAATGTTGGTTGGTACAAGTTGCAATAATGTATATGTTCGTCTAAAGTTAGAAAAACAAAGAAAATTAACATAAACTAACTAACCTACGCAATGCACTCATTAATAAAGTATCTTGCCCACTTAGGGTGCGTTCTGTTCAACTTAAAAAATTAAGTTTCAGGTCCAATAAGTTCAGATAAGTTCAGATAAGTTCAGATAAGTTCAGATAGGTTGCAATAAGGTCTAATAAGTGCAATAAGTTCCAATAAGGTCTAATAAGTTCCAATAAGGTCTAATAAGGTCCAATAAGTTCCAATCAGGTGCAATAAGTTCCAATCAGGTGCAATAAGTTCCAATCAGGTCCAATAAGGTCCAATAAGTTCCAATCAGGTCTAATAAGGTCCAAATAGTCAATGTTTAATAAACATTTGTATTATTGTCCACTATTTTGTTATTCATAATTTCATATCACTATTAGCGGATTATGTTATTATTAGAATTTTAATTAAAGTACCACAATGATTATATAGTATTATACTTGTATTAGTGTCTATTATTTTATTATTTATTTTTATGTCTATTATTTTATTATTTATTTGTATTATGTCTATTATTTTATTATTCATATTACTATTAGCTGATTATGTTATTATTAGAATTTTTTATTAAAGTACCACAATGTATAGTATTGTACTTGTATTATTGTCTATTATTTGATTATTCATATTGCTATTGAATAATATTATAATCATGGTCAAATAATTAAGGTTAACAAAAATAATAATAATAATAATAATAATAATTATAATTACAATATTTTGCAATTCGTCTTTAAATAACTAGAGATAACATGTTTTCGTTACTAATAACTATGAAAGATATAAATGTTATCAATTGATTGCTTGATTATCATCACTGGAGTAACATGTTTTCGTTAAAACAACACTATTAGATATATTAGTGATGAAAGTTATGTATAGGCAAATATATAAATAGTAATTTTTTTGTTAAATTAATTATCAAAAGAGATAATTAATAATCATTATTTTTTAAAGGACGAATTATAATAATTATTATTCCATAAAAAATTTTGAGGGGTAGTATTTACGTTAGTGGTAATATTTATGTTATTCATGGTCAATGTTTTTGTAAAATAAGTTTCAATCAAGTTCAATAAGGTCTAATAAGTTTCAATCAGGTCCAATAAGGTCTAATAAGTTTCAATCAGGGTCAATAAGTTCCAATAAGGTCCAATAAGGTCAATCAGGTTGAATCAGGTCCAATAAGTTGAATCAGGTCCAATCAGGTCCAATCAGGTTTAATAAGTTCCAATAAGTTCAGTTCAGGTTCAATAAGTTCAGTTCAGATAAGTTCCAATAAGTTCAGGTCCAATAAGTTGAATAGAACGCACCCTTAGTCTTCACCTCATTGATTTGATCCTCCGTATAGGGATCTTTGGTAAAGGTTTGAGCAACCTGAAAATAATTTACACAAAGTTAGCATTTAATAGTTAAATATATTAAATATGAAAGGAATAATTATATGAACTTACTTTGTCCATATCCTCCGAACCAAAATATGAAGTGAGTACGTAAAAAATGTATCGCATCACAAAATAACCGCACTCTGTGCCTCCTTGTTGTTGCGGGCACTTTATTAAAAGTTTTAAGAAAATGAGAAAATTTACCGTATATTGAGAATAAAGTAAGCTTTTAATTGAATCAAACAATTCTATTATATATACCTCAACATTTTTCCACGAAAGCTTCTCCCGACGAACTTTTTGTAGCCGCTCATCCAAAACCTCCTAAAAGCACTAGATAATACAACATCAAATGATTCAGTCTTTAATTGTTGTATGTTATAATCTAATTCATTTAAATTATATCAAACGTATATCAACTTACGCTATCATAGGCGTTCTAAGCTTTAACTTCCGCGATTTGTGAAAGCTGGCAGAATCGAAGGTATAAATTATCCCGAGCAAGGGACATATGACAAGGACATCCAATATTGGCTATTGCAAGATTGAACAACAATAATTACTTAAAAAATCACATATCATGCAACAATCAATATTTGTAGATATTAAGATAGAATATTACTCTTGAAAGATTGGCGCGAACATGATACTAGCATCTACATCGACGCATCCAATCATAGCCTGCACAATGTACTGCGTTACGTCCTCCGATGAATGCACCTCCGTAACGGTGCTTTGCGGAAACTTCCAACAAACACGTCCAATAGCATCCACAAATCCATACAAGTCCGACTGCGTAGCCCTAAAAATTGGCAAAAGTAAACTATATGTGAAAAATACAACTACCATATAATTAAATGTAAAAAAAAATCATAACTTTGATTATTTTAACCTCATGTACACTTGGATAATAGAAATATTAATCATTTCTCCTTTCAAAAACTGACCAATATCTTCCTTGGTCAGAAAAGCGGTGCCATCATCTTTCGAATAATGGAACAAGGATCTCGGCAAGGTAACACCAACAGCATCATCGTCTGCGACGGCAAGGGCAAGCGTATCTGCTAACTCCCTGCAGTCTTCAGTGAGGGAGTCCAAGAACGATCGATCGTCGATAACTGGACTAAACTGAGAAGTCGAACTGGCTGAATGCAGCTGGCTAGAAGATCTACAGCCTCCCCCGAAACCCCTATTTGTTTTTTAGGTGTCGGTGTAACCTAATAATTATTTTTCAAAACGCGCATAAGATTATGAAATTTTAAACTGAAAGCTATTATTTTTACAAAAATGGAGGTCTATATGAACAATTACCTTATCACTTAACATTTGTGCTAAATTTTTTGGCCATTACACCCAAGTACCCAAAGCAGTAGCTGTAGTGTCGATCTCATATGCAGGGACGGGAACAGGTAGTGGCAAATACCATATTTCTCTATAATTCGATGAATTTTCACTTTCAGGTATCATTCATCATTCTAGACCCATGAATGTAGTGGTCTCATCAAAAGCATAAGAATATGCATCTGCCACTAGACAAGTCTCTCCACTAGTTGGATCTACAAATACAATCGACATGGAACCTCGTCCTAACAGCAACGATAAGTCATGTATATAGATATTATTTGATATATTGAATAAAACACACATGTAAATATGATAATTATTTGTATAAAGGACATGTATATAAATAATTTTTGTATAAAGCACATGTATATATAATAATTATATGTACCTTCAGCTGAGGAGAATGAGTGTCGGAAAATCCAGATAGTGGAGTACGTAGCTGAGTGGGTTGTGAAGCAGCTAACTCAGGAGATGGCCCAGGAGATGGCCCAGGATATGTCCCAGGATATGGCCCAGGAGATGTCCCAGGATATGGCCCAGGAGATGGCCCAGGATATGGCCCAGGAGATGGCCCAAGATATGGCCCAGGAGATGGCCCATCAAATGGGGAAGCAGATGGTGGAACAAATGATGGAATAGGTGGCTGAGTCGGCTGTGTAGGAGATGGCACAGCAAATGGTGGAACAAATGACGGAATAGGTGGCTGAGTGGGATGTGTAGGAGATGGCACAACAAATGATGAAGGGAAAAACTGATATAGCCCAACAGGTGACTGAGTAGGTGGCTGTACATGTGAAGGAGATGACCCAGCATATGGGGAAGGATATGGCCCAGTAGGTGGATGTGTAGGTGAAATCATCACATTCTGCATATATGTGGCGATGTCCTCCCTCCACCTTTCACTCATTTTCCGTATGAGTGCCTCCTCTTGTTCCTTACTCGATCTCCTATAGTGAGTACGAGGTATGTGCCCAAAAGCTTTGGTGTAGCCAACATTCACGCCCCCAAAACCATAACAGCGACCCGAATGATCTGGCTTCTCTCTAAGAGCCATAAAAAGGGCGTCTCTGTTACGAACCGGAATGAACTCACCCTTGGCTTGCTTCTCCTTGTACTCCAACTGCCCAAAAAGCAAGTTAACAGTAATAATGTAGTTAATGAATGAAAAAAATATTCATGTCAAACTAAAAGTTAATTATAATGATATACATACGTATTTGTCAGCTGCTTTCTTTGTTTCCTCAGCTGGAATAAATCGCTATTTAGTAACAGGATCTTTCTTATGCATCGCGCACCACCAATCATCACCTCGGTTAAAACTGGAGGACACCGAGGAGGATGGTGTACTAGATGACGATCCAGAATCAAAACTAGGTGGACCGAATTTCTCCTGCCTCCACAACTCTCTAGCATCTCCATAGCTCCTCTGACCTAAGTGGTGATGATGTGTGTTCTTCTTGGCGCTCTCGAGCGCCTTTTCTGCTTGACAGAAGGCTCACACGTGACCATCGAGTAGAGGCATCAATTAATACCATGAAATAGCAAAATGGTCCGCATGCAGGGTGAATAGGCCCACAAATATCTCCTTGAATTCTTTCTAAAAACGTTGGAGATTCAGTGGCAATCTTATTTATAGATGGTCTGATTATCAATTTGCCAAGTGAGCATGCAGAGCATGTTAATTCATTTGATCGAGGAATTTTGACATTCTTTATAGAGTGTCCATTTGAGTTTTCAATGATTCTATGCATCATTCCTATGTCGGGATGACCTAATCGGTCATGCCATAGAGTAAATGATTTTCTGTTATCTAACTTCTGGTTAGATATCAATTAATTTCATTGGACGTATATCTATGCGATATAGTCCCGAGGAAATTGCTGGCAATTTTTCATAGATGTATTTCTTGCCGTATTTCTCTGCCGTTAGGCATATGAATTCCTCTTTGTTCACCGTCATTGTTTCCAAATGGTAACCATTCTGACGTACATCTTTGAAACTTATGAGGTTCCTTCGAGATTTACTCGAATATAATGCGTCATTATTATCAATTTTGTCCCATTTGGAAATATAATGCAAGCTTTTCCAGAGCCTTCAATTAGCTTGGTTGTCCCAGAAATTGTACTAACATTTGCTTGGAATATTGTAAGTTTTGAAAAATACTCTTTATTTTTCAATATGGTGTGTGTTGTCCCACTGTCCAGGAGACATTTTTTTGTTCCAACTTCTGAGAATTCATATCTTCATAAATAATAAATACGATGATTAGTATAAAAAAATACATATTTTTATAATAATAAGGAACAATACATGAAAGTGAGATTGAAGCAATAAATAACAGCACTTAATGGATTGTATCTAAACAAATTTTTTCTCTTCAGCATCATCCATAAAAAAATCTGAAACATCAAGGCTGGGCATGGATGTAGTGTTCATTAACAAAGTTTGCTTCAGCATTTTTTCCTATGTTTTTTTTATTGAAGCTTGATATAGGTCTACCAAATGTTTGGCAGTATGATATGTGCGGCCCCAGTGCCCAGTCATGCCACATCTATGGCAAATATCATTTCCTTTATAGGTCGTTGCCTCTGATTTCCAGATGATTGTCCCCAATTTTTATAGAATGTTTAAAATTATTATTTCTTGGGGAAAATCGGCCTCTCACGCCACGCCTGGCCACGGTAATTACCACGTCCTCTCCCACGACCGTTGTAATTACCGCGTCCACCACTATGTATAGCATTTGCTTCTGGTGGATTAGAGCTTTCTATTGCATTTATCTCATGAGTGGCTGAAGACCCCGTAGGTCTAAGATTATGATTTTTCAACAAAAGATCATTATTTTGTTCAGCCACAAGTAGTACTGAGATTAGTTCAGAGTACTTTTTGAAAGCTCTGAACCTGTATTGTTCTGCCAATATGATATTAGAAGCGTGGAAAGTGGAGAGCGTTTTTTTATCATTTGCTCTTCTGTGATGGGATGATCACAATATCTTAACAATGATACAATTCTAAACAATGTTGAATTGTAATCACTGACCGTTTTAAAATCCTGGAACCTCAGATTGGTCCAGTCATAATGTGCCTTTGGGAGAAGCACATTTTTGTGATGCCCATATCTTTCATTTAGGCTATCCCATAGTTCTTTTGGATCCTCCACAAGTAGATATTCACTTTTTAAACTTTCATGTAAATGATGTCTTAGAAGGACTAAGGTTTTTGCCTTTTCTTGTACAGTCGCAATTTTAAATGATGTGGCTGTTGTAGTTGCATCCCTTGTTGGGTTGTCACATCTTTAATTGTATGTTCCAGTCCTTGGGCCTTTAAATTCATTTGGGCGTCCACCGTCCATTCTAAAAACTTTTGCCAGATAGATCTAGTATGTTAAATTGTCTTTTCACTAGATCTCCCATTCTTTTGACTACAAATAGGTAAATATTTGAAATTAGTAATGATGATAAATCACATATATATATATATTATCTCCCCCTGATTTATATCATTATTATTATAGATAAATAATACAAACAAAAAAAACTAAAAATAGCGTACAATAATAATGAAGTAAAAAAAAACAAGAAAAAATACCAAAAATAGAAACAAAATACAAAGCAGAATAAACAAAAAACTTCTAAAATGCACTTAAAGACAAAAAAAATTGATATTCATGTGCATTTTTCGCATTCTTCGGGGAAAAATTTTTTTGTCTCCTGATATATATCATTAATGCCATGAGGAGGAAAAAGAAACCGGCATAAGAAATAAGTAGAGTTTATTTTCCTAAAATCCTCTTCAAAAGAAGAAGATGAGGGTGGAGGACGTGTTTGTCGGCGTTAAACATGGTGGCCGGAAGGTTGAGGAAGAAGAGAAGAATTTTTTTTTTTGTGGGTTTAGAGGAAAAAAAATCGGAAGAAGATAAGGGATGTGTGGTGAAAATAGGGATGGGTAATCCGCTTTTATAGAGGGTTATCCCTAACTGTGCAGTTCATATACATAAAAAATATACAACACAATAAAATTTAAATTGACAAATATATATTAGAGCATGCTAGTAAATTGGTTAATATAGATAATAATGAAAAAATAGAAGATTAGAGACAATAATATATAATAATGTTCTGAATGCTTGTTCCCTGCATACATATACACTTATTGCACATATAAGAGAGAATAATAATGTTATCACTTCACTAGGCCGTCCATATAGGTGGCAATAAAAAAAAATTAACCTGTCCATATAGGCGGTTTTAGAGCAAATAAAATAAAATAACGTAAATAAAATGTCCTTGCCCTCCATGAAGGTGGCGTTATTATCAAATTATTTGTTTTCTGTGTTAGCAGCATGGTGACGTTTACTACTAGTTTCTTCCTGTTCATCCCTTTCTCTTTTATTACTTGGCGGAGGTTGATTTTTAGTTGGTCGTATAGGAGGGTTATTATTGGTGTTGGGAACAGGGGTTTGTGGGTTTTCTCTGGTATGGGTATTTGTACCGTTGTTACGGTTACTGGGTCGGGGCTGTATTACAGTTCCCCTCGCTGGGTTGGTAGTGAATGGCACATTGTTTCGCTCTATCCAAAAATAAACACCCGAGACAGAGACATTGTGTAAAACAATGTTAATCCCGTTACTTTGTTGATCCATGTTCGGATAGTAAAGAGTTGGGCTTGGAGAAAAAAAAATTTAAAACTTAAAACAGAATGGATGTAAAGATTTTAAAGATACCTTAAATTTTTTTTTCGGTAGAACACTCGTGCTGATAACGTGTTGTGAGAAATATGGAGAGGGAGAAGCTATATATTAGAGAGTGTATTGTATTCGTATCGATGTAAAACTGATTTATTACATCGATGGTATATTAAGCAAAAATTTTCTACTGTGCACAATTGTAAAATTCAACGCAGAAGAAAAATTACCTGACATGCATTGAATGCACGCAGGAAATAAGGACTTCACATATATGTGAACAGTGGAATTGTTCATTCCCCTGTTTCTCAACATTTTTATGTTTCTTTTATTTTTGTCCTAGTCTAGAAAACTCTTTTCACTCTATTAATTCTGACTTTCTGAGTACTTACGTAATCAAACAGATAGAAGGGATGGGGGTTGAAGGGACTAGCTTAAGGGATCAGGACTATCACTCTATTTCAGCTAAGAGAAGAAAGAACAATATTGAAATAGAATCAGCCTCTTTAGGCTTGAAGAAGGGAAGAACCTAGGTTAGCCATGTTAGTTTAATATCATCTGTTAAATGATCATCAGTTTTTGGAATGTTAGAGGGTGCAAAAGACCCTTAATCATGGAAGAAGTGAGAGATTTTTTGTACATGTAATAAAGTTCAAGTTATGATGTGTGAAACCAAAGTACCTATCCTTTATGTTATTTCACTAGGAACACTACAAGAGGGGGGTGAATTGTAGGTGTAGAAATAAACGTAACTTTTTGCGAAAATTTAAACTTAAACAAATAAACAAGCTAGAGGAACACAAGGGATTTTTACGAGGAAAAACTTCTTGGCCCCAACAAGAAGAAACAACCTCGACCCCTAGGGATTTTAAACTCAACTCTTTCACTAATTAGGCCAAACAACTTTGTTACAACCTAATTCTATTCTCGAGCCACACCTTGAGTTCCTAAACTCAAGTTCCTGAGCCATTGTTCCCTTAACAACAGTTCCTCTCAACTTCACTCGAAGTTTTCTCACTCTTACTAGCTTTACTCAAAGCTTCTCTCTTACAGAACTTCACTCAAAGTCCCCTTACCCAAACACCAAAATACAATTGATCGAAATAAGCTTAGTGGAATTAGAGTAAGTAAGCAAAGAACAAATGGCTATTATGAGAGAATGAAGGCACTGACACTTAATTAGTTAAACTCACTTAATTACTTAGCCAGACACACTTTGGAACTTATCTAGACTTCAATATTCATAGTAACAATAATGTAGAACGTGGGAATTAAAAACTGTGTTCATGTCATAAACCATTATCCCATGATGTTCCTTCCCTTAAGGAACACGTTCCTTAACACACCCCATGATCCCATGATCGCTGTTTTGGACGTGGGCATGTTGTTGTTACTGCTCCTAGTTTATAGGAGTTACTTGAGCTTTATCCAAAAATCAGTTTAATTTAAAACATATTTAATATTAAAACTGAAATTAAATCTTTTGAGAAAATATTATCTTTTAAATAAAATCCTTTAAAAACCGAATAGTATTTATCTTATCTTTTTCGAAAAACAAAATCTTTTACTTAAAAAGATTTTCCATAAAAACTGATTGTCTCTTAGATAGAAAACGGTTACCTATAATTTAGGCATGACTTATATTTGAACCGTAATACTGCTTCAAGCCTAAGTCCAGTTCCTTTTAACTAAATTGTTTAGTGCCAATTCTTCTGTTCCTTATAAAGAAACAAACTATCATTCTCAAATAAAACTGCCAATGTTCCTTACCAACATAACTTGTTCCTTTTACAATGGAACTAGAAAATAAAACACCTTGCTTTTATTCTTTTGGATCCAATGCTGCTCCAGTATCAACTTTTAGAAACATCTTTACTTACTCTTTGAAATCCTCTCTTGACTTCTTCCTTGACTTAGTATTCTCTTTGTTCCTTTCAATGATACCTTAAAAATCATACACTTAAATAACTCATTAGTTCACTACTTAGTTTGCATCTTTGTTCTTTTTCATCATCAAAACTAGGGTTCAACAATTTCCCCCTTTTTGATGATGACAACAAAGGTACAAACTAAGGAAATAACAAATAATATAAGTGAATGAAAAAGATAAGGCAATAAAGCAAAAAATGAAAAATACAACAAAATTAAGTAACCTACTTAATGTTTGATTTTGATTTTTCATTTACCTTAACCTATTTTTGATTTTTCATTTACCTTAACCTATATTTGATTTTTCATTTACCTTAACTTATTTTTGATTTTTCATTTACCTTAACCTATATTTGATTTTTCATTTGCCTTAACTTATTTACAGTTTGTTCCTTAAATCTTTTTCCCCTTTTGTCATCTTCAAAAAGAATAAGCTCTGCGTGATGTGATAAATTGGTTATTATACCTTAAGACCATAAGCAAGCACCAATTATGGTTAAGTTAGAATTGCAAAGGGTAGACATGCTCAAACATCAATCATAGTATACTAGCCATTCCAAGGAAGAAATTATGCACAAATAATCACAAACAAAGACAAAATAGCAAAAGTCATTGTTTATATAGCACTTGTTCCTTAAAAAAATAAAGAAAGAAAAAAGAAAAGAAACTAAGCAAAACAACAGTCTTGTTCCTCAAAAGGAAATAGGAACTAAGAACTAAGAAAGCGAAGGGGAATTGTGTTCCTCAACTACTTCTTCTTCTAACACATCCTCCAGTTTCTTCATCACTTCACCATGGTTATCACCAACTTTCTGCTTCAAACTCTCAAGGGCTAGGGCCATTGTCTCCATCTTCTTCTGTTGCTCAATCACCGTAGCACTCAAAACTTTCATGAGACCCAGCATTTTGTCAGTTTTATCATCTAAGGTCCAGTGAAGGTGATTATAAAATTTTATCATATGTTGTGCAGAAAGACAAACTTCGTTAACCCAGCCACAATCATCCGTAGGCACTTGTTCCTCACCCTTGGAACCAGAGGCAGTAGGAGGTTTTGGTGGAGGAACTGGAGTAGGTTGATTTAAAGTACCATCAGTTCTTGGAGTAGAAACAGATGGTGAGGTGGTGTAAATGGGAGGAAGAAAAGGTGATGGTGGTGGAAGATTTGTAGAGGTGATGGAAAAGGAATCAGGTCCAGTCAACTCATCCTTAATCTGTTCAAAGCTGGAAAGAACAGAAAAAGGATGAGGGAGAGATGGAGGATAGTCTGGTGAGAGGAACAGAGAGTTTTGGTGAAGATGGTGGTGTGGTTTCCTTGAGAGAGTGTTGTTCCTGTTCCTCCACATCAGAAAGGACTAAAGGTGAGTCCTTGTTGGAAGGAACAGGGGCAAAGATAATGTTTTTCAATCTAGTGCTCTGCCTAACTCTCTTTGGAACAGAAGGGGTAGGCTTTTTGGCAACTTGTTTGCGTCTCTTTGGTTTTGATTCAATAGGTAAAGTGGGTGTAGGAACGGGTTCCTCCAATATTACATCTTCCAGTTCCTCTTCATCTGCCCTAGGCAGCTTCCTCTTGCTAGAGGAACTGGGAGCTGTTCTCCCTTGAGTGAGAACTCCCTCTTGGACAGAGAGATCTAACCCACTTAGAGTTTTCTCATTCAAAATATTGCCCTGCTTAATTCCTAAAGTGGGCCAACCAGTTAACTTCACCTTAAAATGACAGAGAAGGGAGGTAATCAAAGCACCATATCCAACTATGCAATTGTTTTCTATGCAATGTGTAAGATGTTGGATGAAAAG
Organism: Beta vulgaris subsp. vulgaris; assembly: GCF_026745355.1. Classification (NCBI taxonomy): domain Eukaryota; kingdom Viridiplantae; phylum Streptophyta; class Magnoliopsida; order Caryophyllales; family Amaranthaceae; genus Beta; species Beta vulgaris. The sequence goes on along the minus strand of NC_079204.1, from coordinate 38,286,106 downwards.
AGAAGGAAATTTTATTTGTATGTGGTGGTCTAAACAAAACATATAGCACATGTCCAAGAGACCCACTTCATTCCTCTTTTCAGTGCGAGGAATGAGTGCTCTACAAACTAATTTAAACAATACTTTGTGGAGAGGAGAGAGTAGGTTGTGGTTTAGTTTGTTCTGACCAATAGTTCCCCCAAAAGTTTCAACAATTTTGTCTTGGGGAAAATTAGGGAAGGAAACGGTTCTTTTCCTTTTAAAGTATAAATCTGTTCCTTTACAAGGAACTTCCCCAATCTTGGCCAATGTTTCTTGAGTAAAGTTTATTTTCTTCCCTCTTACTTCAGTTGTGCAAATACCATCAGTGTTGGTAAAATTTGCACAGAATTCATCCATTGCTAAAGGAACTAGAGCATTGTTAAAAGCGTATTCAAAGAGATATTCCATACCCTGTTCCTTTAGAATGTCAGTTAATTCAGTAAATTTCACCTCATTTGCCCATTCTAGGTCTACACAAAAACCTAACACGTACCTTGACTCACTTCTTTCAACCCGTTTCTTTGATGAAGAAGGAGCAGTTCCTTTGGAAGGAACAGGGGTGACTTCTTCTTCCCCCTGAGTTTGTTCCGGGGACTCTTCTTCATCCTCCTCCCCGATTAATTTCCTTCTTCTCATACTCCTTCTTGGAGATTCTAATTTTTGCTCATCAATTGGTGTTTCTTCATTTTGTTTGGTTTTGAGGGTTTTGGTAGGAGAAGGGTTGTTTTCCATTTTAGAGGAGTTGGGAGTTTTTGAGATTGGAAAAGGTGAATTTCGTGAGGTTTTTACTACTACAATAAAGCCTAAAGAGACCCCCTAAAATCTTATTTAGAGACCACATGAGAGGTGGTCTTCAGCTCACAGGTCTCTCAGGATAAATAACCACTTATTGCAGGTGGTTTCTTAATTTGATAAAAGTGACCACTTCCTTAAAATAAGTGGTTATTTAGGAATTTAAATAGGAAGAAAAAAAAAGATAAGAAGCCACATTTTACAGATAGGTGGTCCTATTTATCTTACAAAGAAAACATTTTTAATATGTAGGTGGTCTTTTTAATCATTCCTTAAAACACCACCTGAAAGAAAAAAGTGGTCTCTTTAACCTGTTTTTTTTATTAAAAAAAATGACAATATATTTTATTATTATTATATGCGCGCTTCTCCAATCTGTTTCACTTGCTCCTAATATATATAATATATATATTATATATATATAATATATATATATATAAATATTATATATATATATATATATTAATATATATATATATATAATATATATATATATATATATAGAACATTTAGGCACTTGTATTGAAATAATTCAAATGACTTTAAAATCGGAATACTTTTTCATTCATTTAATATCATTCACTACAAAATCACATATAATGTTTAAAAGATTCCAAAAATTCAACTAAGTTATGAAAAAATAATAGAGCACCTAGGCTTGTTTCTTCCAATTCATGTACACAAAAATAGAAGCACATCCCTAATCCCGCTCAAAAAGAAAATACAAACATCCTAAATTATCTTCCAATTCTTCTTCATCCACTTGTTTATATTCATCCACAAGTCTCTAGCTCATCAAGCTTATTTTGAGAAAATTCAGTTGTAACTCCGCCAAAGTACTGCAAAATATAAAACATTAAAAAGATAAACATACAATCTGAATATGCTATAACAAAACAATTTATCGACACATAACAAATACATTCATAAATATAATATCAGTGTTCTTAAGAATGATACCTTATCAGGAATTGCTTGTCGCCTTTTCTCTACAGTCTCGAGCATATATCCGCACACATAATATCCACAGTCATGAGATTCTTGGTGTCGACGAGGACACTTGTTCATAGATATAATGATACAATTAGTCATATATATATGGCTTAATGAGGTTCAATATGATGGATCATACTAATATAAAAAAGGGAAATTTTACATGGTGACCTCCTACTTTCAATTTTTCTATTTGGTGGCAAGCAAATAAAAGATTTATACCAAGTAACATCCTACTTTAATCAATTATACTTAGTAATCCTAATCCACTTAAAACCTAATTAATCATCCAATTAAAGGTGAATTACTAACTTGTTCCTAAGTTAATTGTCCTAACATAAAAACCCTCCCACAAATGATTAAAAATCACACTTTTCTAGTTTATTTCCTTCTCAAAAACACTCTTTCTTTCCCTCTTCTCCTAGCCCCACGCAAGATTTCTAGGGCTTCTTAAAGTCTGAACCAAAGCACCCCAATATCAGCCACAAATACTTGCAATAGCCTACAGTTCTGTCACACACTTCATGCTCCAACAATTCAACTTACTTCTGTGAAGTTGAGAACATAGTTCTTGCCTCTTAAACACTTGAAACTTGATCAATAAGCATGTTCTTATTCAACGTTTTTACATTCAATTGGAGCAAAAGAAAACTATATGAATCAATCGCACTTTAAAAAATAGCAAAATTAACCAATTTCAATCACTATATGAATCAATGTTTTTCGATGAAGTTGGAATATCTGAGTTAATTGGAACTCGTCTCTTTTTTTTAAAAAATAATACTTGAAAACAGAAACCCTTTATTATAGAAAGATCATTCATTGTATTTGTATTTTGTGCTGCTAGTTGTATAAAAAGTTTAGGCACATCAAGGAAATTTTTATTGATAATCTCTAAAAAAAAGAAGCATCAATCTCCCAAAACTTTTTATACAACTAGCAGCACAAAATACAAATACAGTTTCCAGCATCTCAAAGTTGAATGGAGTACTTCAAAGCAAACTAAGTGAGTTTATACTAGAATAATGGAGTAGATACAGGACACAAAGAAGAAACCTGGCATTAGTGAAGATGTTATAATACTATTAGCATAGTTAAGAGTATAATAATGACTACTCAATAGAAAATTGAAATCAAAACGGCAACGAAGCAGCTTATTATTCAGCAGTGCACAAACTTACTGCTTATGAGAAAAAAAAACTGAGTATCATCTAATCCTTGAAAGTTCTGGTCAGACTATTATTCAGGAAACTTAACTCCTTAACAGAGCATACACATGACGTAATAGTCTAATTACATGACGAGAAGAATGCATCAGATTAAGGCTTCACGGAAATCCCTTTTGCGCATGAGTTCATGACTAGGAGCTTACACAAATGCGTAACCATTATATAACAAGTGCCAGTGAAATTAAGGCTACATCTCACTATTAGTGTTGATAGGTAAAACTGGAAGGAGGAAGATTAAGTGTCACAGATCATTTTCGTTTGCCTAATAGTTTCTAAGGGTCTATTCAACTTATTTTTCCGAACTTAACTTCTCTTAATTTCTGTCAACAACTCTAAAAAAAGTTAAAAAAAAAAAGTTGACACAACAGACCCTAGGTGAACTTTAAGGCTAAAATATGTAATATATTAGCAGCAAGATAAGACTTCTAAATAAATTCAACATTGAGTTAAACTCAACATATACAGGATACTCCTGTTTGGAAATAATGTAATTGTATTAACCCTTCATAATGATATATTCAATATGATAAACTATAAATTTGACAAATAAAAAAATTCATATCACCTCCTCAAATCTTCCTCGGCAAAAGGCTTGATTTTCGCTCTGCACAAACTCGAAAACTTGTTGAAATCTCTCGTACGAAATCGACGATTCTCCCTCATTCGCCTACAAATTAAAACCAAAATCACTTAAAATTACTGCAAGAGAAGAGCAAAAAAACACTCGAAATTGAAGAAATTAAAAACAGTATTATCATCAATTGAAAACTAACACAGACGAAATCTTCAACATCGTCAATGCCGTCGGAAAAGTTCGCAATCGCCGATGAGATTTGATTGTTCGTCATCCCGTCGGAAAAGTTCGCAATCGCCGATGAGATTTGATTGTTCGTCATCGCGTCGGAATTATTCTCTCTTTAGACTCTTCATTCACTCGCTCTCTCTCTCTCTTAAGTATTTTTCTCCGCTTCATCAATTGAAAACTACTTTTGGTTTTGGTTTTTTTAAAAAAATTAAGTAAAGAGTAGTATATTTAGGGTTTTAATGGGTCATAAACGTGTGAGTTATTTTTTTTAAGTTTATAATTAGTAATACAGTTATTATTGATTACCTGAAAACACGTACATAATATATAATTTTTTTTTTAAAAAAAGATATAAAATTAAAATCACCACTTAATAGGAATAAGTGGTTTCTTAAATATTAGAAAATTTTAATAAGGTTTAAAAAAACCACCTTTTTAAAGAAGAGGTCTCCTTTATCATGTCATAATAGACCACCTTTCTACCAAATTAGGTTTTTTTTGCTGAATAATCACTTATTTCATTAAGGAGGTCTCTCATAGGTGATACTTTTGCACATATTTGTAGTAGTGTTTTGCCATAATGTGAGGTACGATTGGGGTTTTATGGTTTGTGAAGAGGTGTGAGGAGTTTCGTCAATGGTGACGATGAAGAGTTTAAGGAACACGGTTTCTAGAAAGATGAAATAAAGAAGGGAGGAGATGCATGTAATAATGAAGTGGTACACGCGAAAAGAAAAAAAAAATAAAAATAAAAAAAAAAACGAAAAAATAAATAGAATCAAGATTTAATTAAATCTGATTCCTATATTTTTGGGATTTTTCGGATTTTTGGATTTTTATGTGTTTTAATTTTTGAAAGAAAATAAATGCTAAGGAACTTGTGCTATAGGAACAACTAATGCTACATATCAATGTCCTTCATATCATGCATGTTTCTTAACCTTAGGAACAGTAAGGGGAGTATTATGTGACATTTGTGAGTTGTTTAATTCTTTGAATTCATGTTTATGTTTTAACATTCATTTGCAATGGTCTTAGGCAATTAAACACAATTATTTTTACACACAAAGTCACTCAAATTGATTCAAACATGGGGGAATGAATAGGAACAATCACTTAATTTTTATTAACCTAACTCAAGCCTTAATTTTTCATATCTATCTCTTTGAAAGGCTTAGTTAGATATCAGCAATCTGATTCTCAGTTTGACAAAACTCAAGTTTAATCAAACCTTTTTCAACATTTTCTCTTAAAAAGTGATGTCTGATATGTATATGTTTAACTCTAGAATGATGCACTGGATCTTTAGAAATACTATAGCACTTGTATTTCACAATAAATAGGAACACAATTCAAAGTTTATTCCATAGTCACTAAGTTGTTGTTTTATCCAAAGCATTTGAGAGCAACATGCAGCAGCTGCTACATATTCTGCTTCAGCAGTGGATAAAGCAACTGTGTTTTGTTTCTTGGTACTCCAAGAAACTAAACTATGACTAAGGAATTGTGCCATACCTGAGGTGCTTTTCCTATTTACAAGATCTCCAGCATAATCTGCATCTGCATATCCTTTTAGTCGAATGTATCACTTCTTGGATAGTAGAGTCCAAGATCATCTGTTCCTTTAAGATATCTAAGAATTCTCTTCACAGCAGTAGATGAGACTCTTTTGGATTTGCTTGAAATCTAGCACACAAACCAACACTGAAAGCTATGTCTGGACGACTAGCAGTTAGATACAAAAGTGAACCAATCATTCCTCTATATTTTGTTTGATCAACACTTGTTCCTATGGAGTCTTCATCTAATCTAGTTGAAGTTCCCATAGGAGTGTGATTTATCTTTGAATTTTCGAGGCCATATTTCTTTAATAGTTCCTTTATGTATTTTTGTTGGTGAACAATTATTCCCTTTTCAGTTTGTTTGATTTGTAGTCCAAGAAAGAAATTTAACTCACCCATCATACTCATTTCAAATTCATTACTCATGAGATTGAGAATTCTTTGCACAATGTTTCATTAGTAGCTCCGAATATGATGTCATCAACATATATTTGAACAAGAAAATTCAGTTCCTTTAGATTTTAGGAACAAGGTTTTATCAACCTTTCCTCTTTTAAAATTGTTTTCTAAAAGGAACTTGATAATCTCTCATACCATGATCTAGGTGCTTGTTTTAACCCATAAAGAGCTTTATCAAGCTTGTAGAATGTTTGGGAGATTATTTTTTTCAAAGCCGGGGGTTGTTCAACATATACATCTTCTTTAGATAGCCATTTAAAAATGCACACTTAACATCCATTTGATATAATTTAAATCCCATGTAAGCAGCAAATGCAATTAAAATTCTAATGGCTTCTAATCTAGCTACAGGAGCAAAGGTTTCTTCATAATCTATTCCTTCTTGTTGATTATAACCTTTTACTACAAGTCTAGCTTTGTTTCTTACAGTGGTTCCATATTCATCTAGTTTGTTCTAAACACCCATTTTAAGCCAATTACTTTTTGTTGTTTAGATGAGGGAACTAGATGCCATACCTTGTTTCTTTCAAACTCATTTAATTCAGCTTGCATTGCAGTAATCCAATCAGAGTCAGTTAAGGCTTCTTCATGATTTCTTGGTTCCATCATTGATAGGAACGCATGAAATGCACAAAAGTTCCTTAACTGAGATCTAGTTTGCGTACCTTTGGATATGTCGCTGATTATGAGTTCCATGGATGTGACTTTTTGTTCTCCAAGGTTTTGGTTGAAACTCTCTTATAGGAACATGTTGTTCCTCATGAGTTCCTTGAGTAGATGAGGAACTGCTCAGTTGTTCCTCTGTTAGCCTCGGTGGACTCAGTTCCTTCATTTGAGGAACAGGAACATTCTTCTCCTTTGAGGAACAGGAACATCATTATGTATTATTCAATTCCTCGTTCCTTTCCTCTTTCACTTCTTCTTCTTCTTGTGAATCTGCTTTTGTTCACTTGGTGTGTACCAACCCATTCTCATAGTCATCAACCTGTATGCTTGGATTGATTTGTCAGATTCATCAAAGATTAGTGAATGCTTTCTTCAACACACATAGTTCTTTTGTTATATACTCTATAAGCTTTACTATGTGAGAGTATCCTAAAAATATTGCTTCATCACTCCTTGCATCAAATTTTCCAAGATTATCTTTTCCATTATTATGCACATAACATTTGCACCAAATGTTCTAAAATAGTGATATTGGTTTCTTTCCAAATAAAGTTCATAAGGAGTTTTATTAATGATAGGTCTCATCATGGCACGATTAATTATGTGACAAGCAGTATTAACAGCTTCAGCCCAAAAGTTCCTTGGAAGTTCACTAGCAATTAACATGGTTCTAGACATTTCCTCCAAAGTTCTATTTTTCCTTTCTACAACACCATTTTGTTGTGGTGTTCTAGGGGCAGAAAAATAATGATCTAGGCCATTATCTCTGCTTAAGTCATCAAATTTATAATTTTCAATCTCTTTGCCATGATCTGATCTAATGTGCATTATTTTATGACCACTTAAGTTTTGAACTCTTTTAGCAAAGACAAGGAACTCATCATAAGTTTCATCTTTACTAGGAGAAAAATAACCCAAGTACCTAGAGTAGTCATCTACAATACAAGTACATACCTCTTTCCACTTCTGCTTTGAATTCTCATGGTCCACATAAGTCCATATGAATTAATTCTAATGGTTTAGTGGTACTTACAATCGTTTTAGATTTGAAAGAGGATCTTACTTGCTTACCTCGTGCACATGCATCACAAACTTGATCAATATGAAATTTTATGGATGGTAATCCTAAAACAAGATCTTTTGATCTAAGTTTCTCAAGTAATGAAAAGCTAGCATGTCCTAGACGCTTGTGCCAAAGAAGTGAATCATCTTCAATAACACTAAGACAAGTTAAATTGATTTGAGGAACAAGGTCTAGATCCACAATGTATGTGTTCCCTTTCCTTGTTCCTTCCAAGATAACCTTCTTAGTTTTAATGTTGATGATCAAGCATTTTTCTTTATCAAATTTTACAGTATTTCCTTGTCACAGAATTGAGAAATGCTTAATAGATTATGTTTTAGACCTTCAACTAAAAATACTTTTCAATGGAGTGTAGTGGTGACTTACCAACCTTCCCATGGCAACTATGTTACCTTTCTTATTATCACCAAATGTTACACTTCCACCTTCATAGGTTGTGAGTGAGAGAAACTTGTTTTGTCTCCTTCATGTGCTTGGAACAACCACTATCGAGATACCATGTGTTGTTCCCCCTCACTCCAACCTGAAAAATCAACTATTGTTTAGTTGTAGGAACCCCATCTTTCGTGGGTTCCTGTTCTTGACTAGGTTTTTTTGACAACCCATTTTTTCTTACTTATAGTCACATTTTTCCCAATCATCTCAGATTTTAGTTGACATTGATTTATGTAATGACCTACCTTGCCACAATACATACATAAATTGTCACTAGGTAGATCAACATATTTCTTTGTCTTGTTCCTTTTCTTGTAGTTTTCAAAACCAAGACCTTCCTTCCTTTTGGTCTGTGGTTTCTCAATCCACTTAGGAACTTCATATTTTGCCTCTGTTCCTTGCACAACCAGTTCCTTTTTAAGATTACAGATCTGTTCCTTTAAAAATTTTTTCTCTTTATTTAAATTTTCAATCTCAGATCTGTATCCTTTCAAAGGGTTGATCTTATATCAAAGGAACTCAGAACAGGGACAAACTCCTTCAAGTGTGAAATCTCTAAATTAATTAGATAATTTTCATTTTTCAAACTTTCAAATATTCTTTGATTTTTAAGTTTTTATCAAAAATCAAAGAATCTTGTTTCAACATCAGTTCTCATTTTCTTAAGCCATTCTATGTGTTCCTTGCAGACCTTTAAGGCTTGTTCCGTTTGTTCACGTTTTTCACGTTCATCTCTACATTCAAGAATTGCATCATAAAGAAGATCATATATTTCAGGCCTAGTTTTACCATCTAAGTCTGACTCAAGACCATGTTGACTTACCTCAACTTTTTTTTCATCTTCTTTTTCGTCAGTGTTTGCCATGAGGCAAAGGTTTGCTGTTTCTTCAGTTGTTGTTCCTCTTCTTCTTCCGTCTCTGAATCTCCCCAAGCAGCTATCATAGCTTTGCGACATTTGCCTTAGAGAAAGGTGCTTTGATTCTTTGTTCCTTTCAGCAAAGCGTTCCTTGTTCCTTTCTTTGGTTTTGTCATTTTCCCAAAGAGGACATTCCTTGATGAAGTGATCTGTACTACCACATTTATGACAAGCAGCTTTGTTAGAAAATTTCTTAGTTTTACCTTTGAAGTTTCCATTCTTCATCTTTCGAAATTTTCGAACCATGAGGGCTGCTTCTTCTTCTTCTGAGTCCGAATCATCTTCATCATCTGCTTTGAGAGCAATTGATTTTGATTTGGAGCTTTCACCATATTCAGTATCAAGGTGAAGCTCATGAGTCATAAGTGACGCCTGCAGCTGTTCTAAGTTGAACTTAGTGAAGTCTTTTGTTTCTTGAAGAGCAGTGACTTTAGCCATCCATCTGTCCTTAGGAAGACTCCTAAGAACCTTTCGAACCTGTTCCTCAGATGAAATAAACTTTCCAAGAGAAGCCAACTCATTAATAATGTTAGTAAAACGAGTAAACATGTCTCGGATGCTTTCTTTAGATTTCATGCAGAACAGTTCATATTGATTCATAAGTAAATCAATTTTCGATCTTTTAACTTCATTAGTTCCTTCTGGGTTACTTCTAGTAAATCCCATATTTGCTTTGCGGATTTGCATCCCATGATCCTATTATGTTCATGGGGTCCAAGTCCACAATGCAACAGTTTAATAGCCATGGCATTTACTTCCATTTTTTCAAAATCAGATTTGTCATAATCAGAGAGGGGTTTTAGAGTTACCTCATTTTTGTCATTTGTAGTTGTGACTTCGAAATCACCAACTTCAATGACTCTCCATACCTGGTAGTTTTCAGCTTTGATGAATATCTCCATGCGGTTCTTCCAGTAGTTGTAATACTTCCTGTTTCTGCTAAGAAATTGAGGGTGATCATAAGTGTTGATGTGTGCGGAGAAACTTGATATGGGCCCCAAGAAGGTACGCCTGAGCTCCGTTATCCGTAAATCGGAATCCTGCAAAAGGTAAGGTTAGCCTACCTCGGGGATGGTCCCGGGATTGCCCCTCCGACGCTCAAGTCAGTAAATGATTGAGGTAGAGAGAGAAAGGGATCAATGTAGAGAGAGATGCTCTGGGTTTGGCAACTTAGAGTTGCTTACCTTTGTCTGGTGAGACAACCCCTATTTATAGAGGATAGGAGCCTCAATGAATGAGGGTACTTTGGTCACCTCCAGCTGGTGGAGGGATGGCTTCCCTAGATGTAGGGGCATTTTAGTAACTTTGCCATAGATGGGCTGGTCCAAGAATGGGCCCAAACAATTAGCCCCACGCCAAGTAATCGGAGTTAAAATCGCCATTTTAGCTCGGTTAATTGGCGAAATTTTCATGTCGGATCGCAGCGGAGGAAATCTTCTGGCGCTAGGATTAACCAAGCACGGGGGTCTCGCTGAGGGGACGCTTTTGAGGTAGACCGACAGGGTACTTCTGAAGCAGGCCGACTCGGGTGCTTTAAAGTAGGCCGACCCGGGTGCTTTGAGGCGGGACGAGGCCTACTGGCCGAGCTGGTCCCTTGGCCGACCAGGTGCTTTTAAAGCAGGCCGACCCGGGTGCTTTGAGGTTGGTCGAGCCTTGCTGGCCGAGCAGCTCCCTTGGCCGAGCCGGTCGAGGTCGAGCCTTGCTGGCCGAACAACTCCCTTGGCCGAGCCGGTCGAGTTCGAGCATGCTCCCTTGGCCGACCGATTGCCTTGGTTGAGAGGGCCGAGAAACTCTCGAGCTTTGCTGGCCGAGTAGGTGCTCAGGTTGAGTAGGTCTTTTTGCGAATCCGAGGCCACTCGGATGAGGAGCTAATAATGCGCCTCATGCTGTCCGAGTGGGGGCACATGAAGTACTTTAGCTTGATTTTAGCTAAGTATAAGAGCGACTCGCCAAAGGAGAGGGGGCCTCCTAGTGGCCGAGCGGGTCTCCAATAAGCCGAGCGGGTCGGACGCCACTCGGGTGAGGAGCTAATGAGCCCCATGCTGTCCAAGTGGGTGCCATGAAGTACTTAGCTTTAATTTGGCTAAGTACGTCAAAGGAGAGGCTTACTCCTAGTGGCCGAGCGGGTCTCCAATAAGTCGAGCGGGTCGTACGCCACTCGGATGAGGAGCTAATGAGCCCCATGCTGTCCGAGTGGGTGCCATGAGGTACTTAGCTTTAATTTGGCTAAGTATTTGAGAACGACTCGTCCAAGGAGAGAAGGTCTCCTAGTGGCCGAGCGGGTCGGACGCTACTCAAATAAGGAGCTAATGAGCCCCATGCTGTCCGAGTAGGTGCCAATGAAGTACTTAGTTTGATTTGGCTAAGTATGAGAGCAACTCGTCAAAGGAGAAAGGTACTCCTAGTGGCCGAGCGACTCGATTTGTTTGCACTTTAGCTATTTTTGCTAAATGGTAGGTTTCTCCTGGCATAGCCGAGGAGGTACCGCCGGATACACGCTCGACTCGGAAGGCTGATGAGCCCCAAGTTTGGCCGAGGAGGTGCCTTCTCTTGCTAAGTCATTCAAGACTTAGGAGATCGACCCAACCAAGGAGGGGAAGGCCTCCTTGGGCTGAGTTGGGTGGACGCGGCTCGGATGAGGGGCTAATGAGCCTCAAGCTTGTCCGAGCCGGTGCCGTCTCTCGCTAAGTCAATCTAGGACCTAGGAGATTGACCCAACCAAGGAGGGAGACCTCCTTGGACTGAGTTGGGTGGACGCGGCTCGGATGAGGGGCCAATGAGCCCCAAGCTTGTCCGAGCCGGTGCCGTCTCTCGCCAAGTCAAACTGGGACTTGGGAGAGTGACCCAACCAAGGAAGGCGACTTCCTTGGGCCGAGTTAGGTGGACGCGGCTCGGATGAGGGGCCAATGAACCCCAAGCTTGTCCGAGCCGGTGCCGTCTCTCGCTAAGTCAAACTGGAACTTGGGAGAGTGACCCAACCAAGGAAGGCGGCTTCCTTGGGCCGAGTTAGGTGGACGCGGCTCGGATGAGGGGCCAATGAACCCCATGCTTGTCCGAGCCGGTGCCGTCTCTCGCCAAGTCAAACTAGGACTTGGGAGAGTGACCCAACCAAGGAAGGCGGCTTCCTTGGGCCGAGTTAGGTGGACGCGGCTCGGATGAGGGGCCAATGAACCCCATGCTTGTCCGAGCCGGTGCCGTCTCTCGCCAAGTCAAACTGGGACTTGGGAGAGTGACCCAACCAAGAAGGCGGCTTCCTTGGGTTGAGTTGGGTGGACGCGGCTCGGATGAGGGGCCAATGAGCCCCATGCTTGTCCGAGCCGGTGCCGTTTCTCGCTAAGTCAATCTGGGACTTAGGAGATTGACCCAACCAAGGAGGGAGACCTCCTTGGGCTGAGTTGGGTGGACGCGGCTCGGATGAGGGGCCAATGAGCCCCATGCTTGTCCGAACCGGTGCCAATGAAATACTTAACTTTGAATTTGGCTAAGTACGAGGCCGACTCGTCAAAGGAGAGGGGATCTCCTAGTGGCCGAGCGACTCGATTTGTTTGCACGTAGCTATTTTCGTTAAGTGGTAGGGTAATCCTGGCATAGCCGAGGAGGTACCGCGAGATATGCTCGACTCGGGAGGCTAATGAGCCCCATGCTTGGCCGAGGAGGTCTTGCGACGCTACTCGACTCCCGAGTAGGTCCAGTCGTTGATACTGAGCTATATTTCGGCTAAGTTGGTTAGGACGCTCCTCTTATGACTGAGGAGGTGCCAATTAACAAGCTTCCCGATGAGGTCTTCTGACGCTACTCAGATCTCGAGTAGGTCCAATTGTTGATACTTAGCCGTTTTTCGACTAAGTTTGTTAGGACGCTCCTCTTATGACTGAGGAGGTGCCCATGATGGAGATTCTCGACTCGGGGAAGCTAGGGAGATCCATGCTTTCCGAGGAGGTCTTCTGACGCTACTCAGATCTCGAGTAGGTCCAATTATTGATACTTAGCCGATTTTTTTGGCTAAATTAGTCGGGGGAGGTTTCCCCGTATTTGAGTGTCGTTGGAGAAGTTTTTATTCGGGAGATGACGAACATTATCGCACCTCCATCAATTGTATCCATTTGACCAGCTGAGGCCTTCAAGCAATTACCCCCACGCTGGATGATCGGATAGGGTAGCATCATTCTTTCCCAAGGCGATCGTCCAGCGGAAACCGAGAGAGATCTATGCTCCTGGGGTGCCTTGCTAGGCCTGTGGGGGGGGGGGGTGAGAAGCCCTAGTGAGAGTTAGAAAGCAACGCCCTCGAACTTTTGCGAAGTATAAGCTACCCGAACAGCTCCCTTGGTCGAGATTGTGCCTCGCTTCAAGTTATGCTCAATACAGGATGGCCGACCGGGTCCCTGTCCGAGCAGGTATTAGTGAATTACTTAGCCTAAATTTGGCTTAAGTATAAGGGCGACTCGACGAAGGAGAGAGGGTCTCCTATCAGCTGAGCGGGTCGGATGCCACTCGGATAAGGGATTAATGAGTCAAATGTCGTCCGAGTGGGCGCCAATTTAAGTACTTAGCTTGAATGAGTATGCCGCTAAGTGTGAGTGACTCAGCAAAGGAGAAGGGGTCTCCTAGTGACCGAGCGGGTCCAGATATGGAGGATATGGGTCGATTTGAGCTTCGCCATTTTGACGTCATGAATGTTCCGGCATGCTGTAATTAGCCATTTTTGGCTATGTTAGTGAGATTTCCCCCTCCTGACTGAGGAGGTGTCATGGCGAAATTCTAGCCTTTTGAGCCTTCTTTTGCTCGCCTTTATTGACTTGGTAGTCTTAATTTTGCTGGACTGATCTGGGTGATGCAAGGCTTTTGATAGTGTGCCTTTGAAGCTAAGATAAATTTCTCACAAGTTGAGTAGGCATCGGAGGCCGAGTAGATGCCTCGGCTGAGCAAGCACCCAAGGAAGAGTGGGTACATCGAAGGAGTAGGTACCGTTGATGAGTTGGTGCCTTTGATGATGAATAGGCACATCTGGCTGAGCATATTCTTTTCGCCGAGTGGGCACCCAAGGATGAGTGGGTACCTTAAATGAGTAGACATCGTCGATGAGTCGATGTTTTTGATGAATAGGCCCCTCTGGCTGAATTACATCATACACTCGAGGGTGCCACTTCTTATTCTGGAGAGGTTTTACGGTTCTGAGTCACCATACCCCTCGTTCAGATCAGTCTTCATGGGTTGTGCTCTTCAATACAACCTCTTCCGAGTGATAATAGGTTTTCCCCTTTGAGGGTTGACACGGTCCTTCCCTCTATTTAGGCCCTAGCCGGTTAGGCTGACCGTCTCAGGAAGGACAAATGATCTCCTCACGATGAGTGGAGACCATACACATCCGACTTTGATCTGACCTGATGTTGCGGGATAACCAACTCTGTGGTGGATTCTCCATTGGGGTGGAATCCTCATCATTCGGACAGAGGGATAGCACCATAGGTGCATATGGGATGCTTGAGCTCTCCAGGAACGGTTGGCTTGGGAGCATGTCTTCATGGTTAGGGCCATTGCTGAGCAGCAATGAGGTGAGTTTTGCTGAGTAGCAACAAGGTGAATCTTGCTGAGTGGTGGCGAAGTAACTTCTTGTACTTTCCCCACAGACGGCGCCAAACTGTTTCTGCTAAGAAATTGAGGGTGATCATAAGTGTTGATGTGTGCGGAGAAACTTGATATGGGCCCCAAGAAGGTACGCCTGAGCTCCGTTATCCGTACATCGGAATCCTGCAAAAGGTAAGGTTAGCCTACCCCGGGGGTGGTCCCGGGATCGCCCCTCCAACGCTCAAGTCAGTAAATGATTGAGGTAGAGAGAGAAAAGAATCAATGTAGAGAGAGATGTCTGGGTTTGGCAACTTAGAGTTGCTTACCTTTGTCTGGGGAGACAACCCCTATTTATAGAGGATAGGAGCCTCAATGAATGAGGATACTCTGGTCACCTCCAGCTGGTGGAGGGATGGCTTCCCTAGATGTAGGGGCATTTTAGTAACTTTGCCATAGATGGGCTGGTCCAAGAAATGGGCCCAAACACTTCCCATTGAACATGGGAGGCCTTTGTGTAGAGTAACCTTCCTCAAGTTTCTCGGTGGTATTCATTGTTCCTTGGATCTTTTTCTCAATAGGGTTTCCTATCTGTCGTGAGTTCTAGCTCTGATACCAATTGTTATTTCACTAGGAACACTACAAGAGGGGGGGGGGGTGAATTGTAGGTGTAGAAATAAACGTAACTTTTTGCGGAAATTTAAACTTAAACAAATAAACAAGCTAGAGGAACACAAGGGATTTTTACGAGGAAAAACTTCTTGGCCCCAACAAGAAGAAACAACCTCGACCACTAGGGATTTTAAACTCAACTCTTTCACTAATTAGGCCAAACAACTTTGTTACAACCTAATTATATTCTCGAGCCACACCTTGAGTTCCTAAACTCAAGTTCCTGAGCCATTGTTCCCTTAACAGCAGTTCCTCTCAACTTCACTCGATGTTTTCTCACTCTTACTAGCTTTACTCAAAGCTTCTCTCTTACAGAACTTCACTCCAAGTCCCCGTACCCCAAACACCAAAATACAATTGATCGAAATAAGCTTAGTGGAATTAGAGTAAGTAAGCAAAGAACAAATGGCTATTATGAGAGAATGAAGGCACTGACACTTAATTAGTTAAACTCACTTAATTACTTAGTCAGACACACTTGGAACTTATCTAGACTTCAATATTTATAGTAACAATAATGTAGAACGTGGGAATTAAAAACTGTGTTCATGTCATAAACCATTATCCCATGATGTTCCTTCCCTTAAGGAACACGTTCCTTAACACACCCATGATCCCATGATCGCTGTTTTGGACGTGGGCGTGTTGTTGTTACTGCTCCTAGTTTATAGGAGTTACTTGAGCTTTATCCGAAAAACAGTTTAATTTAATATTAAAACTGAAATTAAATCTTTTGATAAAATATTATCTTTTAAATAAAATTCTTTGAAAATCGAAAAATATTTATCTTATCTTTTTCGAAAAACAAAATCTTTTACTTAAAAAGCTTTTCCATAAAAACTGATTGTCTCTTAGATAGAAAACGATTACCTATAATTTAGGCATGACTTATATTTGAACCGTAATACTGCTTCAAGCCTAAGTCTAGTTCCTTTTAATTTTTAAGTTCCTTTTAACTAAATTATTTAGTGCCAATTCGTCTGTTCCTTATAAAGAAACAAACTATCATTCTCAAATAAAACTGCCAATGTTCCTTACCAACATTACTTGTTCCTTTTACAATGTAACTAGAAAATAAAACGGCTTGCTTTTATTCTTCTTGATCCAATGCTGCTCCAGTATCAACTTTTAGAAACATCTTTACTTAGTCTTTGAAATCCTCTCTTGAGTTCTTCCTTGACTTAGTATTCTCTTTGTTCCTTTCAATGATAACTTAAAAATCATACACTTAAATAACTCATTAGTTCACTACTTAGTTTGCATCTTTGTTCTTTTGTCATCATCAAAACTAGGGTTCAACACTTTCCCTGTAAGGTCGTCTCATGGAATATGAAGGTCATGTACTATTCATCAAAATGGGGCCCTTAAAAAAATTGTGTAAAGAAGAAATTATAATTTATTATTATTATTATTATTATTATTATTATTATTATTATTATTATTATTATTATTATTATTTATCATAAAAATCGTTCCTTACAATATGATAAAAAAACCAAAACAAAAAAAAAATCTAGTAGGATCTTTTATTGAGACAAATTCATCCTTCTAGCATTATTTGAAGCGAAATCGTCGACCAAATCTTCATAATCAACTTTTTCCAAAATATCGTTCTCTATCGCAATCAAGACTAGTCTATTAAGTCTTTCTTGTGACATTGTAGAATGCATATAGGACTTCAACAATTTCAACTTTGAAAAACTTCTTTCTGCAGATGCAACAGTAACAAGAATAGTCAACATGATTCTATATGCAATAACTAAATTAGGGAAAAATCAAGATGAGTTACAAGCTTTAACATATCTAAAGGGCCCAAGTCTTCGTTGGACAATCATTCTGTTTGCAACTCGAAATACAATTTGAATCTATCAATATCAGATTATCCATTTATTTCCATTGGTTTTTCCAAACCTCTATAATAAGACCTTAGACTTACATCATCAAAAGAATATAGCTTTTTAGAACTAAACAAGAATCCAATAATATTTTCATTTTCTTGATATTGTTCAAATCTCTTATTAAAAGAAACAATAGCATGATCAATATATAAGAAATAATTAACTCTGAGTGATTCTTCTGGAGATTGGGAAGCAACAGATGAAGTATTAGTTGAATTCTCACCGAGAAAAACATTTTCTTCTAATAACACGCTTTTCACGAAAAGTAGGATCAATGTCCATTTCAAATGCAATTTTTTTTGCTATGTCCAAGGCATCATGAAAACGCTTTCTCTATATCGCTCAAAAAACGAAACCAACCCTTTTTTTTAGTAGCAACATCTATAAGCACATCCTTTGATTGTAAAATCTTACTAACCAAATTAACAGCATATAATATGTCAAACCAAATAATAATTGCCATCAAAAGTTCAAAATCACTCAACTCATTTGTCGCTAGAGATTTAGCTTCACTTCTTATTTTAGAATCATTATCATTTTCTCCTACTTGAAGTAAAGCTTATCTTCTTATTTCAAGCATTTGAAACCTTATAGCTCTAACACTATCGACGCGACTCTCCCAACGGGTGGATGACAACGACTTAAGAGTCAATCCTTTTACATTGTCTTTCAAAATTTGCCATCTTTTTGTAGAGCATGCAAATATTATGTAGATATATTGTATGATACCAAAAGAAATCTCTGGCTTTAACACAAGTACTAGCCATACCACGCAATGCTAAGTTAAGACGATGACAACCACAATGAGTATAAAGGGCCCTGGGATTTATATGTAAAAGGTTTTTGTTTTTTGTACTCCTTGATGTTTTTCTTTCATATATAGCCTTGTTCTCGGACATTATCTATATCAAGATTAAGATCTTTCAACTCATTTTGTAAAACATCAGAAAATCCTTGACCACTTGTACCATTCACATTCAAAAATCCTAAAAAAGACTCATCGATTATAATAGAACTCGAAGCAAAGTCGACATATCTTAATATTAAGGACATTTTTCTTGGTGACTAATATCAAGAGTGCAATCAAGGATTATGGAGAAGCAATTTGCTTGTTTTATTTTCTTAATGATTTCAGATTTAATTGCAGAGCCAAGCAAATGTATTATCTCATTTCGAATGTTATGACTAAGATAGTGAATATGTATTTCATCATTGCTAATGTGCCTAACATGTTCATGAACAACTAGATCAAACTCCGCCAGCATTTCTATTAAGCCCAAGAAATTACTAGTTCTGTTTTGGTATATTTTCTCATTTGAACCACGAAAGGCTAAGTTATGTTTTGTGAGAAATTTTACAACTGAAATACTCTTACTAAAACTTTTCTCCAATGCTCTTTCTCTTTTTCAATCTATTTTTGAGTCACTTTCTCAATAGTCTCATTCTTTTGAAGTCTTACATGCAAATCATACCAAGTTGCCATATTATTAAAATGTTTCATACTTGTCTCATGCTCTTTAAGTCTTGTATTAATACGAGACCAATCACCAAAACCTTCATTAATTAATGACCTCTTCCATGGCCTTTTTTAAAAAACTTACAGCAAAAACAAAAAACTTTGTCAAGCTCTTTTGAATAAACAAGCCCTTCTAATAAAGTCGTAGAAAATCGCTTAGATAACTTGGCTTTAGGACCTTTTATAATAGATAAGTCTCTTTTGGGTCCTTTTTCTACTAACACTTCGATCATTTTAGAATAAAGAGCATCCCAATTTTGTGGATCGAATACATCAAGGCCAAATTGATTGTCATTACATTCATCCAAGCCATGATTATTTTCATTCGCAACATTATTATTTTCAATGGGATTATTAACTTCATTCATATCATTATCATTTTTAGCATGAACATCATTTTCATTACCACCGATATCATTCTCACTCGGCACATTAGCATCAAAAGATACATTATCTCTTTCTAAAGGCAAACACAATTATCATCCAAGGCTACTTCATCATTCACAACCACATTATTATTACTTTGAGCACCTACATGTGATTCTTTCAGAACAAACTTATCAAGAGTTCCTCTTTGTGATTGAGTGAGCTCTTCAATTCTCTTTTTCTTTTTACGTTTTTCATAGCCACAATCATACTTCCTAATTTTGGGAGGATAGAAATAATTAAATTAAAAAGATATAATGTATAATAGAAGCAACCAGAATCTAATGATATAAAACAACAAGAAAGTAGAAACCACGTGTATTCCAATCTTTTCAATTTTCTTTTTTGGCAATCTCATTCTTTTTAGAAAAAGAAAAAAAACCTGGAAGGAGGTTGTACTGCATTTTCGCAAGAAAAACCAAGCAAACTAATTTCAGATTATATTGAGATTGTTAAAGTCTTACAAATTATGACAATTGAGTAAGTCCAGATAAAAAATACAGTAGAACTGTAGAAGTGAATATATAATAGTTGATAGTTTATAAGTCAAAGTATTTCCATATTGAAAAAGAATAAAAAAAAGAGTAGTCTGCTATAATTTTTATGTAGAAAGTAAGTTGCAATTTATCCTTTCTATATATTTACTATCTTGGTACCTATGTCACTAGTGTTATAAATTTTAATTCGCATAAGATAATCAGAAGAGCTAACATGTCTGATGTCTTATTTGAGAAACTCAAATCCTCAAGTAACATAATGCTGAATATGAATTGTTTATTTGTTTTAGTGAGATCTCAGACGGGGACGACCTGTAGTACTTTAGAAATTAGAAGTACCCTTGGATGATAACAAACATTCTCGGACGGCCACATTCTTGAGCATCGATCATCTGGGTGCAATTTTATTATTCAAATGATTTTTTTATCGGTTGGAAATTAGAAGTTACAGAATACAAGTATAGTGAAAGCAAGTCTTGATTGATTGAGTTGAAAAATTACAGTCATACAAATTACGAATTACATTCTTACAAATTACAGTGACATATACGGTATATTAAAAAATCAACTAGTGGAGAGTTACAAAAATTGCAAAAGAATTACAAAAAAATCAATTAAGAAGAATTCCAAAAAAATCAATTAGGCAAAATTACAAACAAACCAAATCATGAAATCGACACAAATTCTTGATTTTCACCTTCGGAATCCCACAATCAAATTTCTGACTTTGTTCTTCTCGTATTATAATTTGTAAACCAAAGTTTGAATCTTTTTTTTTGGATGATAAAAGAAATTGAATTCTTGGATATGAGTTGAGTGGAGTTGAATATGAATCACAAATAAATAGCGAAAAAATTTCTTCCCATTAGAAATCTCACATTTTTGGTGGTATTCTTGAGGAGAACTAGAAATATGGAAGGATTAATGAAATTCAGATTTTTTGGCTAAAATTATGGAAATGAGATAATTTCTTGAATGAAGAGAGTGAATATTAATTTTAATATGGGAAGTTGAATAATTTCATGATTTTTTGGGAATTTGATTTATGAAAAGGAGAGAGAATTGTGGAGAAGAAGATGAAAAGTCATACGAAAACAATAATCTCTGTTCTTGCGGGTAGCGTCACACGATTATGCAAGAGATTCCAAATATTATTTTTTTCTTTTCTCCTTCCATTTCTCAACCAAAATCGGGCCCCCAAAATTTTGAGACCCTGTTCCACAGAACCGATTGTACTGGTATTGGGTCGGTCCCCTTGGAGGTTTATGTAAGCCATTGTGGCTTCACACATAGTGATTATCTCCCTTCCATAAGAAAAATATGTGATTTATGGATTTTGTGTAAAGTAATGCAAGGAATCCTTTTACTTAGCTGTTATTAAAAAATGGGAAATTCCCACTGGTAACCCTGTACTATGGAACAATTACAATGGTAAATCGTTTTTCTTTTGAGTTTCAAAAATAACCCTATACTTAGTAATATTATACAACTGTGACATTAATGATGGTTTAATCGTTACTTCAACCATTAGTATTATTGGTTTACCTAAACCAGATTAACCAATATTAACTAATACAAATAAAATGTTCTTCCATACTTCATCATAGTGAAGAAAAATCTAATAATACTAATAGTTGAAGTAACGATTAAACCATCATTAATGTCACAGTTGTATAATATTACTAAGTATAGGGTTATTTTTGAAACTCAAAAGAAAAACGGTTTACCATTGCAATTGTTCCATAGTACAAGGTTACCAGTGGGAATTTCCCTTAAAAAATCTACAAAATTTTTGGTATGTGATGTTAATATAATGTCTTCGAACTTGCATTTTCTTATAATCTTTGTATATGCACCCCTTAATTATATTCGTAAGTATGATTTCGGGGAGGAACTTATCAATCATATAAATTCTGTTTCTATCCCATATGTTATATTATGGGATTTTTGTAATCCTCCGTAAATTTGTGAATTTTATAAGTATATTTTAATATATAGTTATTTATATTTAATTATATTTTAGTATTCAAATAATTTGTTTCTTCAAAGGTGGACTATTTGAAAGTCAATGGAATTATTTTAATGTTTTAAAGAAGTTAAAATATTTGTCTAGGCATGATTTGAAAAAATACTTGAAAAGTTTAAAACACTTTTTGGATTTGAAAAAGGATTTTTAAGTGGGTATGAGAAACCCAAACACTTTTAGAATTAGGAAAAGGACTCCTAATTGAGTATGGGGAACCCAAACACTAATTTCATTAACCATTAAACTCTATTTGAGCCCCTCCAATCACCTTTTTCCTAAGCCCACAAGGGGAAACTATAAAAACCCCCTATAAACCCCACTTTTTCCCACACAACTTATTTTCTCTCTCCTCCTTTTTACCCAAGCTTTCGGCGCTAGTCTTTTCTCTCTCTTTCTTTTCTTTCTCTTTTTATTTGTTCTTTCGACCTTCACTCCTCCCTCGCCGGTTGTTGCTTCTTCGCCGGCAACTCGCCGACCACCATGTGCCACTCCGCCGTGCCGCGAGCCTCCTCCCCTTTACTTCTTCCTTTGGTTTGTTTAATTTCTCCTCCTCAAGTCATCTTCAATGCAAAGTTTATATTTTTAAGATTTGTTTTAATAAAGATTATGTTTAAAAGTTATAGTTGGATGATTTTATTGTGAATCTAAGTTTATATAATTCATGTATTCAAGAAATAAAAATTCAGATTTACTTATTATGTTGGATTGGATTTGTAATTATCAAAACATGAATTTTAAAGATTTTAAAGATTGGGAAATCATAGTAATATTTTATAGTTTATGAAATTGATTGTTCTTATGATTTTAAATATGTTTAAGCATGTTTAAAAAGAGTTTTAATATATTATATGTTGCTGAAAATTTGAAAAGAGTATTGTTGATGGAGATTTATGATTTTAAAACATGAGTTTTGAGAGTTTTTGGCAACTAGTATAGTAGTACTATACTAAGAGGCTTTAATACTTAAGTTTTAATGATGAGAAAGGTTCTTAAACACTTTTAAGATGGGTTTAAAGTATTTTATTATTGTTGTAAATTTATAAGGGATTGATTGTGGATGTATATTGGTTGTTTTGGAAAATTTTCTATAGGCGACTTTTAAGGTTGTGAAAGTGCCCACTCAATTTGTCTAAACAAGGTACATACATACCTTTGTGTTGATTGAATTAGTATCATGATTCTAAGGATGAGAATTATGTAGCATCATGTATAGGAACTACTTTGAGATCATATATGAGAGTCAAATTCAGTGATAAATCTACTAAAATTTCAGTCGCCGGAGAGTTAAATTCCTAGTGTAGTATCAAAACTAGTGTCTACAAAAATTTCAACAAACGTAAAATAACCAATGCTGAAATATAAAAGAATTAGAAATTGATTAAAGTAGATAATCAAGAGAAATATGAAAGGAGAGAAATAAAGTTTAAGCGAATCATATGTAAATCTACCATTATTTAACATCAGAACTTAGGAGCAAAATCTAATAAATAAACAATTAAGATTTCTCATTTGACTAATAATTCGACAAAATTGATATTAAAATCAAGAAATTGGTTAAACTAAATTAGAGATTTCAAACTCACTAATGATAAAAATTGAGCATTCTAACTTACAATATAAAAATTTCGGACCCCTCTAAAAAATTTCGGTCCTCTTAAAAAAAATTCCAAACAATATATTCCTATTCCTAATTTAAGGTAATAACGTTTTTCAAAACGAATAAGTAGGATCAATTCTAAGAGTTTATTCGAATAACTAGTAAGTTAGTTAGGCGCTTAAAAGCTTTGAAAATAACCTAAAGCTCTGATACCACTTCGTAACACCCCGATAATTCTCTCTTTCCAAAAATACCTTTTCAATATAAAACATAGAGAATTACCAAAGTATTATCGCCCGTGTGATAACGTATCGGCTTATTCAAAATTTTACAGCGGAAAACATATATAACTAGACTTCATACTTTAATATAATAAATAAATAAATACTTAAAACCAAACACACAATAAATGTCTACTTCAAAACCAAACTTAATATAATATGTTCCTACTAAAGTAATTGATATAACAATTTGTTACACAAGCTCTCCATTCCCAGATCCTTATGACGCAACATCTGCAAACCTTTAGATGTTAATGCTCTAAAAAATATGCTCACCAAATGGGTCATCACAGTATCAATAAGGCAAAGCCATGATCAAAAATCACAAACAAAGCACGTAAAAAGCTGAGTACTACATAGTATTACATATCCATTCCTAACATGATACTAATAAATAATATGCAGGGATAAATAATAATATAACAATATAACATTCTGCAGATAATTTCTACTGAACTAAACTTTAATCATCTTTTTATTACTTTAATGGAATTGTTTGTAATCCCCCGTAATTATATGGATTTTTAAATATATTTTAGTATATATATTTATATTTAAACATAATTTAGTTTTAAATGATTTAATTATTTAAAGAAGGTTGACTATTTTGAAAGTCAGAAGAAATTATTTTAAGGATTTAAAGAAGTTAAAAATATTTTATTTAGGCATGCTTTCAAAAATATTTGAAATACTAATTTGATTTGAAAAAGAAGTCTAAATGAGGTTGAGGAACCCAAAATTCTAAGTAGATAAGGAAAAGGATTTATATAGATATTAGGAGTTCTAATTCATTTATCCTACTCATCATCAAACTCTATTTGAGGCCAATCTCCTTTTCCTAAGCCCAAAAGGAAAAGCTTCTTTATAAATAGCTTAATACCCAATTATTTTACCACACAAGATTTATTTTCTCCCTCCTCATACTCAGAACTATTGACCACCCTATTCTCTCTCTCTCCTCACATTTGTTTTCGATTCTTAGTCTCTCAAGTTTTCTTCTTCTTAAAGTAACGTTTCTTCTTCGACAAGAAAAGTCACCACACCTTCAAAATCCTCAATTTTCGATGCGCCATTGCTGCTGCATGTTTCCTGGATTTCGGCGCCTGCATTGTTCTTCTTGGTTCTTTGAATTGTTGGTTAATTTCTTTTCTTTTTCCTCAAGTTTCCATTAAAGATCATGTTTTTATGCTTTATTTTAATACTAATCATGTTTATTAACTTTAATTTACTGTTTTAATGATTAATATTGATTCATATACATTATGTATTAAAAGAATAAAATTTCAGATTTTTTTATTATTTTTAGATTTATTTTAATTATCAAAGCATGGATTTTTAGGGTGTTAATTATTGGAAAATCATAGTATCATGCTATATACTATGAGATTGTTTTAAATTATGAATTTAGGCATGTTTATATATGTTTGAAGAGAGATTTATAATTTTATAAGTTGTTGAAAATCTGAAAAGGCTTTAATAATGGAGTTTTAAGGATTTTAATTACTAGTATGGTAGTATTATGCTAGATATTAAAAGTAATTGAAGTTTTAATAGTAAAAAAAACTTTAAAATATTTTTAAAGGGGATTTAAACTATTTTTAAAGTTGTTGTATTTTATTTAGAGTATTGATTTTAGTTTATATTGATTATTTTAGGTGGAGAATATTCAGTAGGTGGGTTTTAAGGAATTAAAGGTGGCCTATCAACTGGTTTACACAAGGTATGTACATACTTATGTGTTATGTGATATAGTATCATGATTTAAGAAGAAAAAGTTGTAATATCATGTGTAGGCACTTTATAAGCTCATATGCGATTTCTAGTATGATTAGATTTTAGATGTTTTATGCCTGTGTGCAAGCATGTTGATATTGAGATTAATTATGAGTTAAAGATTATCATGTTTGTATGGAATTATTGATGCAAGCATGTGGAAGGGAACTTTATTTATTAATTCACATGTGGGAATTAATATATTATTGAGATTGAATCATGTTTATTCATGTGTTCCCCTACATTATTATTTTCACTACTTTATAAGGACTGTGGGCCTTATGCGGTAAGTTGATAAGTTATGCCTTTGAAAGGCAAGATTGATTGTTGGCTAGGTTCAACAAGGTAAGAGAGATTGAAATTAAAGAAAGTAATCTTAGATTCTAAGTTGTGTGATCACTTATTAAATCCTAATATAAAAGAGAAGTTCAGTTGTGAATATTTGATTTGATGTTTTTGTGTTACTTGTGTGTGTGTCATAACAAGTAATAAATTGTAAATCATATGAAGTGCAACTTGGATAGTCATAAACATTAGACTGGTGCACGTCTAGAGTTGGACATTTAGAAGTTGGAGTACATGGTGGCAGCCCATGGCTTTTTCTGGGAGATGGATTGATCACCATCCCTATTATTTTTCGAAAGTTCCTCGATATCGCAAGTCATTATGAAATACGAAGTAACGCCCGTATTTCGTCTTCCTAGGTGAAGGCAAGTTTAGATAAGACAACTCAAGTCTAATAATTATTCTATTAAAGTAATAAAAAGATGTTTAAAGTTTAGTTCAGTAAAAGTTATCTGCAGAATGTTATATTGTTATATTATTATTTATCCCTTCATGTTATTTATTAGTATCATGTTAGGAATGTATATGTAATACTATGTAGTACTCAGCTAGTAAGCTTTGCTGATTACGTGCTTTATTTGTGATTGTTGATCATGGCTTTACCTTATTGATCCTGCGATGACCCATTTTGGTGAGCAGATTCTTTAGAGCATTGATATTTACAGGTTCGCGGATGTTGCATCATTGGGAATTTGGGAATGAAGAGCTTGTGTAATCTATTATTATATTTACTGCCTTAGTAGGAACATATTATAATAAGTTGGTTTGAAGTAGACATTTATAGTGTGTTTGGTTTTAAGTACTTATTTATTTATTATATTAAAGTATGAAGTTTATTTATTTGTTTTCGCAGCAAAATTCTGAATAAGCTGAAACGTTATCACGCGGGCAATAATGCTTTGGTAATTCTCTATTTTTTTTCTAAAAAGAGAGAATTGTCGAGGTGTTACATAGTTATTGGACCGAGTTGTCTTATCTAAACTTGCATTCACCTATTAAGACGAAATACGGGCACGATTACGTATTCCAGAATGACCTGCGATATCGAGGAACCTTTGAAAAATATGAATGGTAATCAATCCATTTCCTAGAAAAATTCATGGGTTACCACCATGTACTCCAACTCCTAAATGGTCAACTCTAGACGTGCATCAGTCTAAAATTTATGACTATCCAAGTTACACTTTAATTACGTGATTTACAATTAATTACAAGTAACACATAAACATCAAATCAAACATTCACAATTGAACTTCTCTTTTATCTTAGGATTTTATAAGTGATCACACAACTTACAATCCATGATTACTTTCTTTAATTTCAATCTTTCTTACCTTTTTGAACCTAGCCAACAATCAATCTTACCTTTCAAATGCATGACTTATTAACGTACCAAATAAGGCCCACAATCCTTATGAAGTAGTGAATTTAATACTGTAAGGGAACACATGAATAAATATGATTCAATTTCAATAATATATTAATTCCCCCATGTGAATTAATAAATAAAGTTCCCATCCACATGCTTGCATCAATAATTCCATACAGACATGATAATCTTTAACTCATAATCAATCTCAATATCAACATGCTTGCACACATGCATAAAACATGTAAAATCCAATCATACTAGAAATCGCATATGAACTTATAAAGTTCCTATACTTGATACTACAACTTTTCCTTCTTAAATCATGATACTATATCACATAACACATAGGTATGTACGTACCTTGTGTAAACAAACCAATAGGCCACCTTTAATCACTTTAAAAGTTACCTACTGAATAATCTTCGCCTAAAACAACCAATATAATTCAAAGTCAATACTCTAAATAAAATCGAGCAACTTTAAAATACTTTAAATCCTCTTTAAATATATTTAAAAGTTGTTTTTACCATTAAAACTTCAATTACTTATAATATCTAGCATAGTACTACTATACTAGTAATTAAAATCCTTAAAACTCCATTATTAATGCCCTTTCAAAAATTCCAACAACTGATAAAATTATAAAAATCTCTTTAAACATACTTAAACATGCTTAAATTCATAATTTAAATCAATCTCATAGTTTATAATATGCTACTATGATTTTCCAATATTTAACACCCTAAAATTCCATGCTTTGATGATTAAAAACTTAATCTAAAATAATAATCAAATCTGAAATTTTATTCTTTTAATGCATAATATATATAATCTAAAATTAATCATTAAAATATTCAATTAAAGTTATTAATCATGATTAGTACTAAAATAAAACATAAAAACATGATCTTTAATTAAAACTTGAGGAGGAAGAAAAGAATTTAACCAACGAATCAAAGTACCTAAGAGAACAAGGCGCCGAAAAATACAGCAGCAGTTCTGGCAGACAGCAGCAATGGAGGTTCTTGGTGTTTTGTGACATTGCTTGCCGAAGAAGAAAGAAAAATTGAGAGAAAAAGAAAAATTGAGCGAAAAAGAAAAAATAGAAATACGTGAGGAGAGAGAAAGACTAAGGGGGTCGATTGCTTTGGTATGTGAGGAGGAGAGAATAATTCTTTTATGTGGTAAAATAATTGGGTTTAAGTATTTATAAAGAGGCTTTTCCTTTTAGGTTTAGGAAAAGGAGATTGGGTTCAACTAAAGTTTAACGATGAATAGGATTGATGAATTAGAACTCCTAACATCAATAGAAATTCTTTTCCTAATCCACTTAGTATTTGGATTCCTCAAGCCCATTTAAACTTATTTTCCAAATCCATTTAGTATTTCAAACATTTTTCAAAGCATGCCTTAACAAAATATTTTAACTTCCTTAAATCCTAAAAATGATTTATCTGACTTTCAAAATAATCAACCTTCTTTAAATAATTAAATCATTCCAAACTAAATTACGTGTAACTATGAATATATAAATACTAAAATAAATTTATAAAATCCATAAAATTACGGGGGATTACATCAAATATATTAGTGTTACCTATTGCGTTAGTGTTACTTGAAGATGTTACGATATATAAAGTGTTACATTTTATTTAAGTGTTACAAAAAAAAAAGAGTTACTAAAGTATTATATGTATAGTAAAAAAATTAAAGACATCAAACGCGACACTGTAACTTCCTAACAATCCATTCTAGCTACTCCCAGCAAAAACTACATGTCCTTAATTAAAATACTCAAATCCGTCAAAATCCAACTCTCGTTATGATCAAGACAATGGAATGATAGCAATACTAATTATCCCTAATTTAGTATTGGAAATTGCACATTCAATTAAGTAAGAACAAATAAACAACTAATTTGGGAATTTGAAGGAATACGTCACATATTAATCATGCTAGGGTTTGCATAATCCTAGATTGGAAAACTACTCAAATATAATAATCAAATAAACTAAATAAAATATAATTGAAAGCATAACTAATAATCAAAATTATAAAATAAAAGAGATTACTTGAATTGATGATGGATAGATGAAGTCTTGAATTAATACTTGAAGAATAAAAAGAACTCTTAAAGAAAACTAAATATTATGTCTACAATCTATGAGAAGAGAGAGAGATAGAGAGCGAGAGAGTCTCAACGATGTGACTCCTAATATATATATATAAAACTAGGTAACCTAATATAACTAGGGAAGCAATTTACAAGATAAAGAAGGTCAATTATTTTATTAGATAGGCGAATATAACAAATTTGCGTACGCGTAACATGCTCTAGCAAAACAGTGTGATCTTGTAAAGCTCATATCTGCTAGAATATAACTCGCCTTGGGCTATGTAACATATCGTTGGAAAGCTATTTAAGCCTACTTTCTAATGCCGCTGAATTAATCAAATATTATAATTGACTCAAAATTTATGAACAAAAGAGTAGACATGACTCCCATTTCATAATTTTTTTGTCAAATTCCAACTTCAATTTTGCTCCAATTCGCTCTCAAAGATATTCACCACGATCCTTATCGATGTAACTTCCTTCCAACTTCTCATAATACTCAATCTCGTCCAATCATACTCCAATTATGTTCTCAATACCTCAAATTCATCAAAGAACACTGAAAATGCACAAAAGGATTAATATTTCACAACTTAAGTAATTATATGTAATTATAAACTACAATACACCTAAATGCTTTTAAAATACAACCTTAATGTATCTAAAAACTATATGAAATTATGACACATCATCTTCGTTGGAATGTTAGAAATGGTGAGCATATTTCATTATGGTATGATAATTGGGTGT
Organism: Beta vulgaris subsp. vulgaris; assembly: GCF_026745355.1. Lineage (NCBI taxonomy): Eukaryota > Viridiplantae > Streptophyta > Magnoliopsida > Caryophyllales > Amaranthaceae > Beta > Beta vulgaris. Next base: position 38,256,313 of record NC_079204.1, on the reverse strand, counting down.
TTTCTTTCCCCCTAGCTAAAGTTTTCAACCCTACTCCAACATTTTAAAGTTAGTCGATGAAGGTTTATTATTCCTATTCGTGTCGGCTAGTGTTGTTAATTCTATTGTTCATGTCTTTATTCCCTTTAATAGTTCACAAGATAATCTTTTTTCGTGTTTATCTTCGAATGGGGAATATTCTATTAAGTCGGGTGTTGCTTTGATTCAAGGTTTAGACTTAAATCCAAACTCATGTCATTCTTTTGGGTGGATTTGGAAGTCGAAGATTCCACCTAAAATTCAAAAAAAAATTATGGAAAATTTATTATGATGGTCTCCCTACCAAAAAGCATTTAGAGTTGAGTCATGTCTTCCCCTTAGAGTATGTTTTTTGTAATCATCATTTAGAAGATACTTCTCATTTTTTTTACTCATGCCCTTTTTTTTTTGATGTGTTGGAAATACTAGTGGAAGCCAAGATTAGTAAACATATCCCAAATTGAAATAATGAGGTGACTACATTTAAAGAGTTTATTAAGGATTTTAGAAACTGTTATTCTAATTCGCAAATTGAAATTTTCGCCATCATCTGATGGTTTATTTGGTTGGCAAGGAACAATATTCTTTTTAAATGTGAGTCTAATTCTCCGAAAAAACTATGTGAAATTTTTATTAAAAAAACTGATGGATTGTGACTCTACTTTGTTAAGCAAGGCTAATGTTTTGATTAAGACTCATCAAAAAGAATTCAGAATTGTTATGTTGTTTGATGTCCCCCTCTTCAAGGTTTTTATTATAAGCTGAAACCGATGGTTCGAAGTTAAGTAATGGTAACACTTCCTTTGGGTTTGATATTATGAATAGTGCAGGTGACGTTTGTTTTTGTGGCGCAAAGTCGATTGATCCCTTGTAGTCTATTTTAGTTGTTGAAGCATGGGGTTTTTCTATCTTTCTAGGTATAGATAAAATTCATATTGAAGGAGATAACCTTATACAATCTATTAAGAAATTATGGAGACTTCCTTGGACTATTAATGCTTTGATTTGTGATGCAGGGGAAGATTTAAAGATGTTTGAGGTAGTACAACTTGAGCATGTTGTGAGAGAAGCGAATTATGCAGTGAATTTGATGGCTAATCGAGGACATGAGACAGATTCGTTATCATATTGGTTTGAGTTTCCTGATGTTTCTTTTTCTGTAATCATCTACAGGGATACTTTAGGTGTGCCTTCTTCTTGGTATCCACCCTAGTTTTTCTTTTCTTGTAAAAAAAAAAGAATAATCCTAAGTTGTGCAGTTGTCTTTGCTTATTGGTCTCATTCCTTTATTGATCTACTCAGCAGGTTAAAAAATTGTGAGTCCCACCTAGGGATGACAATTCAGTCAGGATCCGACCCTAGTCCGCCCCGATCTGAGGCAAAAAATCCGAGCCGACTCCGAGAAAAAAAAAATCCGCGTCCGACTCAGTTTAAAAAGTCCGACTCCGAGTAGGAGGAGGGCCGGAGTCGGATCTCATAAAAAATCCGATACCTCCGATCCGACTCCGACATAATCCGACTCGACATCCGACTCCGACTCCGACTTTGAACAAATTAGTCTTATTTTTTTATATTAATGTATGATGTATGTATACTCTCGGTTTGATTTTAACTTTCAAAGCAATTGATCTTAGTTTATATTCAAAGGCATTCCTATTAAAGGAAAAATGCGTAGGTGGAATTTTCACATGACATGACAGTACTCTCCAATATAGTATGTGTGTGTGACGTGATAGTTGACACTTGCCACACTTATCAATCTTATAATACATATGCTTATGCTTACGATATCATTTAAAAATATTATATACTTTTATTAAACAAGATCTTACCTATATATACTCAATTCGATGATGGACCAACCTAATAGTCTATTACCCTATAAACCTTATGGCCTGTGTAAATAGCTAACTCTAATTTAAAACTCTAATCTATCATTTTATTGTAGTTATGTGTGTACTACAATAATTGTATACTTTTATTAGATAATTTCTAATTTATATATACTCAATTTGCCCTTGTTATTAAACCTTTCATTCTTAATAATCCCAACTTTTAACCAAAGGATGTATGACTCGAAATAATTTTTCGAACATAGAACACAAACGTATAACTCATGATATGACAAAAAGATATGTTATTGCACCTTTGATTACTATGAATCGACATTAAGGGAATGCAACACAGTAATGACATTTTTATATATTAATCCAATATGATTTATATTATCCTTAGTATGTTCATGATCATCGTTATTCGTTAGTGTTATGTATGATACATCATAACTTTTTACTGATCTTGTTAAATTTTTATAACTCATACTGAAAAGATCAAACTATAAAAAACAAACAACAAATACTTTGTACTACTCATTTTACGATGCTATACATCATAACGACTACCTTAGCCAACTTGTGCGATTAAGAAGTAGATGGTCTGGGTCAATTTGTTATACCATATTTTGTACTACTCGTTTTTACGATATCATATTCGTTGCTTAAATGTTTATTTCTTATGCTTTATTTTTAAAATTAAAGTTTTTAATCAATAAGAAAGGATGGAAAAATGTTAAATAATTGAATTTGTTTCCTTCAAAGACACAAACCGAAAAAAGAAATAAAATTGTGATTGTGAATTTCTTTTTCATAAAGTTAAACTTTTTTAATATATAAGAACGGATAGAAAAATGTCACTAATTAAATTTCTTTAATTCAAACAAAAAAAAAAAAGAAGGAAAAAAAATTCTCATTTGGAAAACAATGAAGTGTGTCGGGCAAATGTGCAACACAAACCCTAACCAAAATTCCTCATTTCTCACCCGTCCACCACCTCCCTCAAATCCTCACTCTCACTCTGAAAACCACCACTCCCCCAACCACTACTCAAAACACCGCAAATCAGCGACTGGCTATCTGCTTCACGCAAGCCAGGTAAAGAATCATCATCTCCTTCATGAAGTCGCAAAGCAGGTAATGAATCTTCGTCGCAAAACAGTGTTAAGGTTTAATATTTCAGTTTTTTTTTAAGTTTCAGTTTTATAGTTGAGTTGGGTTTATTACTTTTTTTTATGTTCAAGTTTTATTTTTCAGATTTTTTTGTATAATGTATACAAGTTTTTTTTCTTCTTTTTCTCTGGTTTGGTGATGGCTAATGCTACTGCTACAAAGTTTTGTTAAGTAAGGAAATTGATGATGTATAATGTAATGAATAAACTGATGATGATGAGATTTTGAGGGAGAGAAGTCGTTCTACTTCTTCTTCTAATGCAGCTGGATATAAAAGTCCTAATCATTTGCTGTTACTTTATAATTTCTTATAATGCTGTTACTTTGAGGCTGTATTGTTGCATGGTTTTAGTTGGCTATTGGACTTTGTATATGCGGTTGGAGTAATGATTTTTCTGTTTCATATTTATCAAATTTTGTTGAATAATATATAATGTTAAGTAATGAATTGAGACTTGAGAGGTAGAATGTTACTTTACATATTGTGAAATGTTCTTTTTTCTCCACCAAATTTAATTGATTTATTTGTATGTAGGGATGGAAGAAGTTTCATCTAGTCCTATTGAAAGATCTAGTAATCCATCTTCTAAAGAGCAAGAGCCAACCCTTGGTTCACAAACTAAAACAACTAAGAATGGTAATTCGAAAACTTCAAATGTGGCCAATGATGACCAAGTGGTTGAACTTGTGGGTGTTAATGGGAAAGCTAACTTCGATGGTGTGGAAGCATTTTGAGCAACTAATAGTGGATGATGAAATAAAGGCAAAATGTATGGGTTGTAACAAAGTTTTCGTTGGTGGAGGCAAGAATGGAACTTCACATTTGAAAGATCATATACGTAGATGTATGAAGACAAAACAAAATATGGATGTGAAGCAACAACTTTTGCAAGCAAGTGCAAGTAGAAGTGGATCTTCTACATTAGGGATGGGAGGAAAATTTAAGTTCAATGCACAAGTTGCAAGAAGTGAATTGGTCAACATGATTATATTGCATGAATATCCACTTGCTATTGTTGATCATATTGGGTTTAAGAGATATTCAAGAAGTTTAAATCCGGATTTTAAGGTTATCTCAAGGAGCACCGTTAAAGCGGATGTCCTACGAGAATTTAAGGAAGAAAAGTCAAGGTTGATGAAGTTATTGGCAAAGAATGAGTCTAGGGTTGCTATTACCGCGGACATGTGGACTAGTAACAATCAAAGAAAAGGGTATATGGCGGTAACGACGCATTATGTTGATAATGATTGGGTTTTTCAAGATCAAATTATTAGGTAGTTGGTTAATATTAGTTTATTATGTTTTTATTCTTGTTTATACATGTTACTTTAATATTTTTTCATGACTAATTTTTATGCAATTTAAATAAATTTGTTAGGTTCTTGTATGTCCCGTGTCCACACAACAAAGAATCAATTAGCAAGACATTGGTTGAATGTTTGAAGAGCTTCAATTTTGATGAGAAGGTAACTACCATTACACTTGACAATTGCACAACCAATGATGCCATTGTGTATATTTTACGTGAGAAACTTAATTCTAGCAAGCTTATTCTGAGTGGTACTAATTTGCATATGCGATGTTGTCCTCACATATTGAACTTGATTGTGGGTGATGGGTTAGAAATGATAAGTGGTGCGATTGAAAAAGTTCGTAGTGTTGTTGCTTTTTGCACATCAACACCAAATAGGTATGAAAAATTTGAAGATGCTTGTAATTATTGTAGGATTCCTATCACTGAAAAACTTGTTTTGGATTGTAAGACAAGATGGAATTCATGCTATGAAATGTTACAAGTAGCCATTTTGTATAAAGATGCATTTACTAGGTTGGATTCAAAGGTGACTAAAAGTGGAAGGGATAAATTTAAATTACCTAGTAAAGAAGAGTGGAAAATGGCTAGTGATATATGTGATAGGTTGGCATTATTTCATAGGGCTACCGAGGCTTTTTCGGGGAGAAAGTATCCAACGACAAATTTGTATTTTCAAAAGGTTTGTGAAATTAGACTTGCCTTGAGAAGATGGTTTAGTTGTGGGAATAAGGTGATTGAAACTATGGCTTCAAAAATGATTGATAAGTTTGATAAATATTGGAATGTGAGTAATGTGATGCTATCGGGGGCTTCGGTTTTGGATCCTAGAAGAAAATTAGAATGCGTGAGCTTTTATTATAAACTTGTGTATGATGATGATGTTGAATTTGAATGTGGTAGAGTAAAAAGATTGTTGGTTGATTTAGTTCATGACTATGAGAAAGATGCATGTCATGATGGAACTTCTTTCGTGAAACCTTCATCATCCCTTAATTTTAATAGTAAGAGGCCTATGGTTGATTTGGATGAAGTTGAGGGGTTATGGGAGAAACATGTTTTGGAACAACCACCTAAGAAGTCTCATAAATGTGAGGTGGAAACATATTTGGAAGAACAAAGAATTGTTGTTGATGAAAGTAAGTTTAATCTTTTGGCTTGGTGGAATGCACAATCACATGTGTTTCCCACTCTCTCTAAGATTGCTAGAGATATTCTTGCGGTTCCTATATCTACCGTTGCTTCTGAGAGTGCATTTAGCACAAGTGGTAGGATCATTGGGCCTCATCGAAGTAGACTTCTCCCGGAAACTATTGAAGCTTTGATGTGTCTTTAAAGTTGGAGGCGTTTATATTACAAAGGTATTTTCAAATTGTTTCATTTATTCGAACTTTTAGCCACTACATTTTACATAATATTAATGTAGCATAATTATGATTTCTAGATGTTACCAAGGATAGTCTTGAATGTGCACCTATCTATGATGATGAAAATGTAGAAGCTATGGAAGAACGAAAAAGGTAAATTTTATATGTTTATGTTTTGTGTATTTAGTTAATTTTAATTATAGTGACACTTACAAGTTACAATGACTTTATTCATGTATAGGTTTGTGTTGGCCATGGTTGATTAAAGTTGAGGGTTGAAGACTTGGATGAAGATGTATAGTTTCCATGGAAAGTTGAAGAAAAGTTAATGTAATTAATTGATTAATTTTCATGGGAAGAAGATTGTTATTGTTGTATGACCTTAGGTTGATTCGGATGAAAGTGAGAACTTTAAGTTGAATGGACCTTTCTTTTTAATCATGTATTTGTCTATTTGATTTTATGTGCTTAGTTAAACTTAAATGATTGTCATATGAATATATGATTGTTACTTGTTAGTAATGATTACATTTTTTGTATTATAGAAGTTTTTTTTAAATATAAAACCGTGCAAAAAGAAAGTCGGATGTTCGGATTATCGGAGTCGGATCAGAGTCGAATGTTCGGATTTTAAGTCTAGTCGGAGTCGGATGGCGGAGTCGGAGTCAGATTTAAAATCCGACTTCCTGTAGGGTCGGAGTCGGATTATGCATAATCCGGTCCAAGTCCGACCTGTTGCCATTCCTAGTCCCACCTTTTTACAATGTTGTGAGTAATGTCGTTTTTTTATTGGTTTAAATTTCTAAAATTTCAAATTTGTATTTAATTCTAAATCTAAAAAAACGCTTCTTTCTCTTTCCTTGCCTCCCTTTCCTCCACCTATTTTCTTCCACACGCTCACTATCAATGCTAGGGTCATAATGAGCTCGACATGTTTGCGAATAGTTTGGGCTCGGCTAAGTAAAAACTCGGTCAAAATTTGGCTCATGGTAGCTCGGCTCGAGACCTTAACGAATCGAACCGAATTAGGCCAAACTCGACTCGAAAAGCTCGTGAACAGGCTCAATTATTTTATAAATAAACTTAATTAGGAAAAAAAAAATTAACATTATTAATTAAAAAGATAATAAATTTGAAATCAATACTAATATTAAATTAAGGTAAACATGTGTAAAAGTACGGGTGAACATTCAAGTCAACATTTAATTACCATATAAAAAAGGAAAAATTGTCAAGAATAAGTCAACCTTTGCGTTGACCGCTTTTGACAAGTTAACCTTCATTTATTCCAGTAGCAAGTAAAGCTTGTACATGAATTAGCTTTTAACGAGTTTTTTTACTTATGACCAGAACAACCCCTACAATTTTGTTCAGTTTTAAGTTTCTCACGGAAGTTTTATTAAATTCAAGCAGTACAAATATGTTCTAGAGAACAATTTAATGAGTTCCAGAATACACACCTGTTAAAACTGAACAAAATTGTAGGGGTTGTTCAGGTCATAAGTAAAAAACTTGTTAAAAGCTAATTCATGTACAAGCTTTACTTGCTACTGGAATAAATGAAGGTTGACTTGTTAAAAGCGGTCAACGCAAAGGTTGACTTATTCTTGACAATTTTTCCTATAAAAAAATGGTTAGAGTATTGCATAGGTGCACTTCAACTCCTCCTATTACTCTTATTCTGATGTCACTAGATTTAAGAAAAAGCATGTAGATGCTGTAGCTCAACACATAGTTGTGGGCTCAGCGGTTGAGGACTTGAGGTTTTATCACAGGATAGTGGGATGAGAGGTTGTTGGTTTAGAGTAGACCTGTCAAAAAATGACCTGATATGATAATTCGACATGAACCTATGATGACATGTAACTGACTTGCACCTATAATTTTGGAAAAACAGGTCACCTGTAACAGTGTAACCTGACTTGTACCCGACCTGATAATAACTGACACATGCTCTTGGCCCGATACTCTATGACCTAAACTGATTCCAGCCTAAAAAAGATCGATAACTTAAATGATCCGACCTGACAACGATCTGAACCCGATTCGACACGTGACCTGATTAGGACCTGAAATCGATTATAACTCGATGTAACTTGTCATTAACCCGACCTGTTGCGACTCGTTACCTGATTTTACTAGACCTGTTGCGACCTGGTACATTATTTTATCCGACTTGTTGCTACATGTTACCCGATTTTTTACCCGACTTGTTGATTGTTGATAACTCGACTTGTCACTAACTTTACCATATAGTACCGTAAATCATAAACTAACACTAATACTATATAAAGGCATATAACTAGATGAACTATTCAAGCATTGATTTTCAATGAAATCTTAAATAATGATACAAATTTGAAGCAGTGCCACACAAAATTCATGACCTGTACCGTGCTCAAAGCGACCCGAGTGTGACCTGAAACCAAGTATGGTACAAATCGATAACTACCAACCTGAACCTGACTCGAACCTGACCCAAACCACTATTGTCCTGGCCTGATAAGTATGCTACACACATGACATGAGCCTGAAAGCACCCGCCACAAACCTGCAATAAACCCGATCCAATACCAAATGATCACAAAAGATGACCTGTCCCGAAATTGACCACGCCGAACTCGGCCGAACATGAAAGAATAAATGAACCGAGGAAGACCTGACCAAATTACGACCGTTCCTGACTTGCACCCGACCTGTTTGATTTAATGACCTGACACGACCTGACCAAACATGATCTGAAACCTGAGATGACTTAACCTGAACCAGACTCGTGTAATGGAATTGATAACTCTAGTTTAGAGCAGCTATATTATTCAGAAGCACAAGAACAAAGACAAGCTGCGCTATTATGACATTAAAGATGTAGAGAATGAAGTTAATTGTCTTCAAGTTTTTCCAATAATTTTCTACATTTATCTTTTGGACTATTTTGCATGTGAGAAGATCGATAATGAAAGACGAAAACTCGCTTTTTAATCTAAAAATCTCATTCATGAATAGTTGAATTTTCTCTTTTTTTTGTCTTACAACTTAATAGTTGTGTTTTATGCTCTTCAGGAATGGGTCTTGGATCCCACGTCAAAAAATTGAAGAAGGGTGAGTAGGATAGAGTTGATATTAAAACTAACATATGCATTAACAATTGAGGTATATCCCACATCAGCAAAATATAGAAAGGAAAATTGTGCAACTTTCTATTAAAGCATCAAGATTGCCTTATCTTCTATGTAAATCCAACGTCTGGGTCTCAAAACGGGATCTTAGTAAACGTGTATAGGCTTTATAAGCATATATAAAAAGTTAGCCTTTGGGCTTGATAAGAGACTTAACTCATTGGATTAATTTTAAAATGGAAAAAGCTTTTATAACATGCAAAGTTAGCCGTTGGGCTTGATAAGCATAACCGGTTGAATCGAGCTCATGAGTGGAACTCGAGTTCTAATTTTTTTGTCGAGCTCGAGCCAAGCTCTGGAATTTTAGGCTCGACGAGCCCACGAGCAGAGCCGATCTTGGTACTATTACTAACGAGGCGAGCCAAGCACATGGGTGCTCGGTCTCGACTCGTGCAATAAGCAGCTCTAGTCACTGCTGCTAGCTTGCTAGTTTCTCTCTCCTTCCTGAATCCGCCACATCCTTCTTCCTATCGCTTTCTTTCTCTCTCCATCTTGAACATGTCACCAACACCACTAACACTGTAGTAGCACCCACACCAATTTCGTAGCTACACTGCACCACTATCCACATCAAATTCGCAGCACCAATATTGCATCATTTTTCAAATTTGTGGTGGTTTTTTCAAGTTGGTCGTGTATAAGGGAGGTAGTCCAATCATAAAAAAATAAATGCAAGACTGAGAATTTAATTTTAAAAAGAAATTAAAATGTAATTAATTTAATCTCAAACTTCCTTATTCAACTATTGGTTGTCAAATTTTCACCCTCTATCAAGCAATTCGGAATATCTTTTTAAAAAGGATGAGCCTTGAGCTATGGATGGAGGACGAAGAAAGAGAAGGGTTTAAGGTTGACAGTCTTTTAGGATTCTCATGTTTTCAAATGGTGGTGCTTTAGGTGAGGTTTGTGATTTAGGAGGTTGTGGGTGGCTTGAGGTTGTTGGTGTTGGTCATGGTGTCTTTGCTTGAGGGTGTTGGTGCTAGTGTCTGTGGTGTAGGGTGTTAGTTGCTGGTATTAGTGGTGATGGTGTAGACACATAATCATGTCTCACCATTTAAGGATCCGATGATAAGACATATCGCGGTCTTAATTGGTCCAACCCAAGGGCATACCAATTTGAAAAAAATTCCAAAACTATTTCAAAAAAGTGTGAAACTCCTATTTCAAGACCCAAATAATTATTCATGATGATAATTATTTGTATGATGAGCCCAATCCTTTAGAAAGTCTAATTAATTTTTTATTAATAATTAATTATTTTTTTTTGATAAATAAATATTTTCAAAGATATTTTTTATAGTTAAAATCGGATTTTATCCCGTAACATCAGATTTTCAGAGCTAAAAATAAAATAAAATCTTTAAAACACGTCTCTAGAAAAGCTAATAAAGTTGTAGCAAAAGCCAGGCTGGTGCGCCAGACGTACGACCGTGCGCCTGACGCACGTTGGTGCGTCAGGCGCACCATTATTCACCAGTGTCTGGTGCACCAATCTGCACCTGACACATGGATTCGAGAATCAAACAGAGTCATGCGTCAATTGCACTTCTCTGTGTAAGACACATCCTTTTATTTCTTATCTTTTTCAAAGTGTGTACCACGTGTACGCTTTGTACTGGGCATGTTGTATCAGGCGCGCCAATCTGTGCGTGACACGTCATCTCGCGCCTGACGTTAGGGATGTCAATGGGTTGGAACTGCACAGGATCCTCTAGAATCTAGATTCGTTTTTCAGACATGAATCCAAATTCGACCCAGATATGTAGTATAAAATCGAGGATCCAAATCCAATTGATTCTACGGATGTCGGTCCAAACGCATCCAAAACGGATTCTAACCTATTTTATTCAAACGACCCTAATTTTCACAATAATTAAAGATTTTGAAGAACAAAACAACGTTGTTTATCATTTCATTTGTCGATGTTGAAGTAAACAAGCATTCAGTCTTATTATAGCAAATTCAAGGATAAATAACATTAAAAGTTTAGCATTAAGCTTTATCCTTTTAATGATATATTATAAAATATTTCTAAATAACGGATAAACGGATTCGGATTTGAGTAATAATTTAAGACCCTGTCCACATTCGTTTTGATCCCTCGAGTCCAAAATTTGAGGATCCAGATACGCTAAAAACGAATCTGGATCCACGTATCCAGGTACGGTCCATTACACACTGACATCTCTATGTGAAACACATGGTGTGTAAAACGCATATTCGTTTTTCTTATAAATACACTTGATTTCCGAACAGATTAAGACACAGTTTTCACGCAAAAACACTTCGAAGTTTAGGAATATATGAACATGTCTACAAAACCTCCCTGCAAAAACTCATATCTATTCCTTCAGGCTTCACGATTGTTCGTCCTAGATGTTGTCAATATCGCAGATCCAAGCCACTATATAATCATAAGGTTATTAAATAAATTCTCTATTTTTATATTGACATTACTAACTATTTATTTCATGATGTGAATCTTTAATAAAAAATCTTTCTAGTGTATATTCTAATCCTTTCTTCTTTTTATTTATTTTCATACATTATTATATGTTTATATGTTTGCCTGATTGTTCCATACATATTATATAATTGTTATATGCATGAATTTTATCACCCATGTGTTATTTTTGTTAATCAAATACCTAAAAAACTGTTCTAACATTAATCAGATTAATTTGAACAGGTTAAACAAATACCTAAAAAGCTGTTCTAACATTAATCAGATTAATTTGGAAAACCTATTAAATTTCCTATAATATTGATTGCATAATAACATATCACTAAAAACAGTTTTTATAAGTTTCCTAAACCAACCTAGACTTATTATTTTAGGGTACATGAAAATATTTTGTGGTTATTCCTTTACACAAACATTGACTTTTCCCTTGCTATTAAAAAACCACGGACTCGATTTAGAGTCGACCCAATACAACATAATCATGTTCCAGGTTCAAAAAGAGGTGGTGGGTATTCAACTCGAAACTCGGCACTCAATATTTGTGAAGGAGAAACTAGAGATCAATGTAATGATAACTCCAATCAGTTTGATGGACACATGGAGTCTGGGAATGTCTCAAATCTGGAACGACTGGGAACCCTTCATGCCTGAAAAGACGAGGAAGGGCAAGGAGCCTATGAACAGTAGTGTCCCAGTTTCAAAACCTCTTCCTAACTTAAAAATGAAGATTATTGTTTGGAATGTTAGAGGGGCCTCCAACAACGCTTTTGTTCCCCATGCATGGGATGTGGTGCGGCTAAATAAACTCTTAATTTTCATTTTTTCGAAATAAAGGCCGAAGAGTGTCGTGCTAGAAACGTTACCAGACTTCTTGGGTTCAATGACTTCAAAGCTATTCCCCCTCATGGTTTAAAGGGGTGGGGAGGATTTGGTTAATGTGGAAAAGAACGATTGAGCTAGTTAGTTGGAGTGAAGTTTCTCCTTACTACTTCCACTCTTTGTTTCAATTTAGCCTTAAACACTCCGAGGTACTCCTAAGTGGTATTCATGCGCCATGCACTTTAAAAAAAATACACGAAATTTGGAAAAATATGGAGCAAAATCTTCCACTGGACCTGGTGCCTTGGATGGTAGTTGGTGATCTAAATGAGGTTAGAAGTCAGGCGGAAAAGTATGGGGGTAGAGCTTTTCGAAGCTCTCAATGCAAAGACCTAAACTCCTTTATGGATGCTGCATGTCTGGTGGACCTAGGGTTCGACGTAAATCCTTTTACCTAGACAAATGCAAGAGAGGTTGCTGCTTTGGTTAGAGAAAGGCTAGATAGAGCGCTGGCTTGTAACACCCCGATAATTCTCTCTTTTCAGAAATACTTTTTAATATAAAACTTAGAGAATTACCAAAGCATTATCGCCCGTGTGATAACGTATCGGCTTATTCAGAATTTTGCAGCGGAAAACATATGACTAAACTTTAACCTTTTATTATAAATAAATAAATAAGTACTTTGAAATCAAACATTCTAAATAAGTCTACTCGGACAAACTTAATAAAGTACGTTCCTACTAATGCAGAAAATAAAATATACTAGTTTACACATTCTCTCCATTCCCAGATTCCCAATGATGCACATCTGCAAACCTGTAATGTCAATGCTTTAAAGAATCTGCTCACCAAAATGGGTCATCACAGGATCAATAAGGCAAAGTCATGATCACAATCACAAACAAAGCACGTAATCGGCAAAGTTGAGTACTGCATACTAATACATAAACATTCATAACATGATACTAATAAATAACATGCAGGGATAAATAATAATATAATCATTTAACATTATGCAGACAACTTCTACTGAACTAAACTCTAAACATCTTTTTATTACTTTAATGGAATAGTTATTGGACTTGAGTTGTCCCACCAACCAATGCCTTCAATAGGAAGACGAAATACGGGAGCTACCACTTATTCCAAAATGACCTGCGATATTGAGGAACCTTTGAAAAATAATAATAATAATAGGGATGGTGATCAATCCATCTCCCAAAAAAAGCCATGGGCTACCACCATGTACTCCAACTCCTAGTGTCCAACTCTAGACATGCACCAGTCTAAAGTCTATAACTATCCTCGTTACACTTTACGTTATTTACAACTTATTACTTGTTATGACACATACACGAGTAACACAAAAATAACAATCAAACATTCAGAACTGAACTTCTTTTATCTTAGGATTTAATAAGTGATCACAACTTACAACCCAAGATTACTTTCTTTTAATCTCAATCTTTCTTATTTGTTGAACCTAGCCAACAATCAAACTTACCTTTAAAAGGCATAACTTATCAACTTACCAAATAAGGCCACATTCCTCATAAAGTAGTGAAAATGATGAAATAAGGGAACATATGAATAAACATGATTCAACCTCAATAATATATTAATTCCCCCATGTGAATTAATAAATAAAGTTTCCATCCACATGCTTGCATCAATAAATCCATACAAACATGACAATCATTCATAATAATTCTTATAATTAACATGCTTGCACACATGCATAAAACATGTAGAAATCAATCATACTAGAAATCACATATGAACTTATAAAGTTCCTATACATGATACTATAAATTTTTCTCCTTAAATCATGATACTAATCACATAGCATACAGGTATGTACGTACTTTGTGTAAACTAGTCGGCAAGCCACTTTTAACTCTTTAAAAGTCCCCTACTGAGTATTCTCCGCCTAGAAATCAATATAAACTAAAATTAATACTCTTAAATAAAAATACAGCAACTTTAAAATATTTAAAATCCCCTTCAAACATATTCAAAAGTTGATTTTACTATCAAAACTTCAATTACTTTTAATTCCTAGCATAGTACTACCATACTAGTAATTAATATTCTTAAAACTCCATTAATAAAGCCTTTTATGAAATTCCAACAACTTATAAAATCATAAAATCCTTTTTAAACATATGTAAACATGCTTAAATTCATAATCTAAAACAATCTCATAATGTACAACATACTATTATGGTTTTCTAATAATTAACACCCAAAAAATCCATGCTTTAATGATTAAAACTTCAATCTAACAATAATAAACAAATCTGAAATTCTATTCTTATAATATATAATATATATGAATCAAGATTATTTATTAAAATAGTAAATTACAATCAATAATCATGATTAGCACTAAAATAAAGCATAAAAACATAGTCTTTAATGGAATCTTGATGAAGAAGAAAAGAAATTAACCAACAAAGCAAAGAATCCAAGAAGAAGATGAAAGGCGCCGAAAACCACCGGCCACGCAGCAGCACTTCAACGCCCAAGATTATAGATTTGAATGTTTTGTGATATTTCCTGTTGAAGAAGAAACGTTACTTGAAGAAGAATAAAAGATTTGAGAGAGAGAAAAAGAAAAACGTGAGGAGAGAGAAAATAAATCTTTGTATGGGGTAAAATAATTGGCTATTAAGATATTTATAAGGAGGCTTCCTTTTGAGCTTAGGAAAAGGAGATTGGGCTCAATTAAAATTGATGATAAATAGGAAAAATAAATTAGAACTCCTAACTAGGGGTGCTTATCGAGCGAGCCGAGCCCGAATAGTACTGGGATCCGCTCGAGCTCATTTAGCTTTTCATGAGCTTGGGGGAGCCGAGCTCGGCTGGAGCTCGTGATTAGAATTTGCGGCTCGAGCTCGGCTCGTGAGCTTGTTTAGGCTCGGCTCGTGAGCTTGTTTAAGCTCGACTAGTAAGCTTGTTTAAGCTCGAAGCCCAACCGTGTAGGCCCACGTCAATACTAAAGCAATACTTAGGCTGTAAGCCCAATCGTATAGGTCAAGTACAAAGTAGGTGAGCTTGTTTACTCACCCATCATATACTTTTATAACTTGGTTTCCCTCTTAGCATTGCTAAGATTTCAATGTGGGACTCCATGGTTTGTTAAACAAAAACAATCTCATTATACCTATGTTTTATAACTTGGTTTTCCTCTTAGTATTGCTAAGATTTCAATGTGAGACTCCATGTTTTGTTTAAGATAAACAAACTCATTCTAAATATGCTTTTATAACTTGGAATCCCTCTTAGCATTGCTAAAATTTCAATGTGGGACTCATGTTTTGTTAAAGAAAAAAAACCCATTATACCTACCCATGCTTTTATAACATGGTTTCCCTAGCTAATATTTCAATGTAAGACTCCACATCCTACATATGCTTTTATAACTTGGAATCCCTCCTAGCATTGTTATAATTTCAATGTAGGACTTCATGTTTTATGAAAAAAAAAATTCATATTTGTACCATTAACACTCTTAAGTGCATTTAAACAAACAATTATGAAATATTTTCAGTATTAGATAATCCAAATATTTAAAAATATACTTCATTCTCTTTTGAAGAAAATAAAGTATAGTTTTTGTTTTCCAACCAAGGAGATACAAAATTAGACTTTAAATTGAAGTAAGGAGTAGTAGCTATTTATAAAGAAAATAAGGTTGATCCTTGTTTTTTAACCATTGTGGGACTTTATTGCCTAGTGGAGGAGGTGAAGTTGGATCGCAAATTAAAATATATAATTTGTAATCTAAATTAGAATATTGTATTAAATTTTTTTAATGTAAAATATTTTTTTAATATAAATTTATTTTAGTATAAAATAATAATCGAGCTGTTCACGAGCTTTACGAGCCGAGCTTTGCCTAGCTTGGCTCGGCTCGTTTAATTCTCGAACTGAGCCAGAGTTCGAGCCGAGCTTCAAAGAGCCGAGCTTTGACCGAGTCGAGCCCGAGCTGCTCGCGAGCTTGTCAGGCTCATTATCACCCCTACTCCTAACATCAATATAACTCCTTTTTCCTAATCTACTTAGAATTTGGGTTCCTCAAGTCCACTTAGACTTCTTTTCCAAATCAAATTAGTATTTCAAACCTTTTTCAAAGCATGCCTAAATAAAATATTTTTAACTTTCTTAAATCCTTAAAAATAATTTCATTTGACTTTTAAAATAGTCAACCTTCTATATATAATCAAATCATTTAAAACTAACTTATGTTTAAATATAAATATATAAATACTAAAAGATATTTATAAAATCCTCTATAAATTTGGGGGATTACAATCTACCCCCTTAAAAGAAGTTTCGTCCCGAAACTTGACACGAAAACTCACAACTTTAAAAAAAGTTTGAACTCATCTTTTCAAAAGTTTAAAAAGAATTGTGCCACTTGTGCACACTTTTTTTTAACTTAAAACACTTGTGTTACTTATGAACACGTTTTCTTATGCGGAGAATCTACTTCTTTTGAACTAACATGTGCAAATTTCCCAACATAGGCATACATATGCATGAAAATAGACAAAAAGCGCGAAATTTATCGCATTCTATCCCCCTTGAAGAAAACGAGTTACACCCTCGTAACTCACCTCAAGGAATAAATCTGGATACTTCTTTTTCATATCATCTTCGGCTTCCCACGTTGCCTCTTCAAACTCGTGGTTAGACCAAAGTATTTTCATGATGTGGACGTCCTTATTGCGTGTACTACGCACTTTCCTGTCGAGAATCTTGACAGGTCTTTCCTCATATGTGAGGCTACTATCGATCTGAATTCGTTCAGGTTCTAGGACATGACGCTCATCAGGGATGTAACGTTTGAGTTGGGAAATGTGGAACACATCATGCATCTTCCCATCCATTGGCAATGCCAATCTATAGGCTAGTTTCCCAATTTGCTCTAAAATCTCATATGGGCCTACATACTTAGCACTTAACTTTCCCTTTTTCTCAAATCTCATGATGCCCTTAGTGGGTGATACTTTTAAGAACACCTTGTCACCTATAGCAAACTCATCCTCACGTCGTTTCAAATCATCATAAGTCTTCTGCCTATCTTGCGCAGCTTGAATTCAAGCCTGAATCAGTCTGACATTCTTGACGGTTTCCTCAATAAACTCTGTCCCCAAGACTATATTTTCACTAAAGTAGTTCCAACAAATGAGACTTCTACATTTCCGTCCATATAATGCCTCAAATGGTGCCATTTTAATGCTCGCATGATAACTATTGTTGTAAGAAAACTCAATCAGGTCTAATTGGTCCTCCCAACTACCTTGAAAGTCAATAGCACATGCTCTCAATATATCCTTCATAGTCTGGTTAGTCCTCTCAGTCTGACCATCAGTCGCAGGGTGAAAGGTTGTACTCATCTTCAATGTTGTCCCAATATTTAATTGGACCTTTTTCCAAAATTTCGAAAGAAACCTAGAGTCACGGTCAGAAATGATATCCTTTGGAACTTCATGTAGTCTCACCACATGCCTAATGTATGTCTTAGCAAGTTGCTTCTTTTTTCCTGTCTCCTTAATAGGTATAAACACAGCGGATTTGGTCAATCTATCCACAATAACCCAAATAATGTCGTTTCCACTCCTTGTTTTAGGTAAGGCAGTCACAAAGTCCATAGAAATAGAATCCTACTTCAATCCAGGAACCTCTAAAGATTGAATCTTCCCCATGGGTCTCTTATGATCTATCTTCAACTTCTGATAGGTTAGGCACTTAGACACATACTTAGCTACCTCTCACTTCATATTTGGCCACCAATAGATAACCTTAAGGTCTTTATACAACTTGTCACCCCTAGGCTGCACAGAATATGGAGTATTATGCCCCTCATCTATAAGGCATCTCTTAAGGTTATTACACTTCCGTGGTACACACCACCTCCCTTTAAACCTTAGACTCCCATCATCATGAATCTTAATGTTAGCTTCCTTACCTTGCCTAATTTTCTCCTTGATCTGATCTAGGTGCTCATCCCCAACTTGACCCTCTTTGATCTCATCGGAAACTGACAAACTCAAAGATAGAGTACTAAGTCTTACCTCACTTTTTCCAGGATTTAAGATTTCTAGGCTCAACCTTTGCATATCTCGACACAACTCCTCAGGGACTATCAAGGCACTCAAGCTCTGACTCGATTTTCTACTCAAGGCATCAACAACCACATTTGCTTTCCCCTCATGATACTGGATATCTAGGTCATAATCCTTAATCAACTCCAGCCATCTTCTTTGCCTCATATTCATGTCTTTTTGGGTGAAAATGTACTTCAAGCTCTTATGGTTTGTGAATATCTTACAAGTTGCTCCATAGAGGTAATGTCTCCAAATTTTCAATGCAAACACTATGGCAGCTAACTCTAGGTCATGGGTAGGGTAATTAGCTTCATAAGGTTTCAATTGACGCATCGCATACGCAATTACCTTCCCATTCTGATGTAACACACATCCTAGATCATTCTTCGAAGCATCACTATATACCTCAAATCCCTCATTCCCATCAAGCAAGGTCAAAACTAGTGCGGAGGTTAAATGATCTTTCAAAATCTGAAAGGCTTCTTCACACTTTTGACTCCACTCAAATTTAGACTCCTTTTTCATCAAGTTGGTCATAGGTCTTGCTATCTTCGAGAAATCTTTCACAAATATCCTATAATAGCCAGCTAGACCTAGGAAACTTCTGATATCTGACACGCTCTTTGGAGTTGGCCACTCACTCACAGCTTGAATCTTAGCAAGATCTATTGAGACTCCTTCCTTAGACACATAGTGACCCAAAAACGCTACTTTCTCCAAACGAAACTCACACTTAGAGAACTTGGCAGATAATTGATTTTTCCTCAATGTCTCCAAAATGATCCTCAAGTGATCATCATGCTCAGCTTCATTTCTCGAATATATTAGTATGTCATCAATGAAAACCACCAACAACTTATCTAGAAACTCATGAAAGCTCCTATTCATTAAATCCATAAATATAGCAGGAGCATTGGTGAACCCAAATGGCATTACAGTGAACTCATAGTGACCATAATGCGTTCTAAAGGCAGTCTTAGGTGCATTCTTATCAACTACCCTTAATTGGTGATATCCTGAACGAAAGTCAATCTTTGAGAACACACTCGCTCCATTCAACTGGTCGAATAGGTCATCTATTCTAGGCAAAGGATATTTGTTTTTGATGGTTAATTACATTATTCAACTCCCTATAATCAATGCATAGCCTCATGCTACCATCATTTTTCTTCACAAACAACACATGCGCTCCCCAAGGTGATGCACTAGGCCTAATATAACCGTTATCTAGTAGTTCTTGCAATTGCATTTTCAGCTCACTCATCTCAAGAGGTGCCATTCTATAGGGTGCCTTAGATATAGGTGCAGTTCCAGGAACTAAAGCAGGTGACATACCTGAAATCTCACTCGAAAATACTACCATAAACTCGTTCACAATTGGGACATCCTCAACCTTTACCTCGACTTCCTTACTCACTTCCTGCACACTACAAAAGAATAAGTCACACCCTTTTCTCATCAATTTCCTCACTTGCATAGCAGAGATAACTCCAAACTTCTTAGGTTTCCCAAAACATCTATAGGAGGTCATTTTCCCAAAGGGTTTCTCATCTCTACCTTCTGAATCTCATAGTCGATATTGGCCTTATAACGACTTAACCAATTCATTCCAAGAATCACATCTAGGTCTCCCAAATTAAATTCTATTAAATCAGATGGAAAGACATAGTCTCCTATCTTCAAAGGCAAATTTCTAAACAACTTGGCACACCTTATGATCTCTCCAGTGGGAAGACTAATAAACAAGTCAATTTCTTCATAATTTACTAACCCCAGACTCTGTAGGACAGATGATGATATAAAAGAATAAGTCGCCCCCGAATCAAATAATGTTTTAACAAGGACTGAGTTAATAGAAAAATTACCAGAAACTACGTCGGGAGATTTCTCTGCTTCCTTTCGACTCATCACGTACATCTTTCCCGCAGGGTTACTTTGGTTGGGGTTCTCACTTGCAAGCTTACCATAGTTCCCTTAATTATTTTGTTGTCCTCCAGACTTAGGACCTTGGTTTCCTGACTGGTTGAATCCTGATCTGACCTGATTACCACTTCCCTGGCCTTTTCTGCTCCTTACCATGCTTAGAGTTGCACTCGAACTCCCTATGACCCTTCTTTTGGCAGTATTTACAAATCACTAGATCTCCCTTACAATGTTTCCCAGGGTGGTTTTTGTCAAACTTCTTACAATGATAAAATCTTTCAGGTCTACCCTAACTACTATCCTGGTTGTTCCTCCCTTAGAAATTCCCGTTACCATTTCGGTTTCTCTTGAAATTCCCTTGGTTTTCCCCAGCATTAAAATCGTTCCTCTTTTCACCTACTACCCCATTTTTCTTATCTCTCCTGGACTATAGACCATAAATATGGGATAATCTCCCATACACAACATCTAGGGATGTAAAGGTCTCTCCTCAAAATCCTAACTGTATCTCATCAGTTAAGCCTTTCTTAAACCTCTGCGCCTTAAGTTCCTCAGTGGCTACAACCTCAGGTGCAAATCTGGACAGGGCTATGAATTTGCCGTAGTACTCAAAGATGGTCATACTACCCATCCTAAGGTTAATGAATTCTTGGGCTTTTTGCTTCCTCATAAAGGCAGGGTAAAACTTCCCTCTCAAGGCAATCACAAAGGCATCCCAATTGAATCCTTCAACAGCACTCAATCTAGCTCCACCCTCTCTCCACCATAAATCAGCCTCATCTTTCAGATATAGCACAACTCGACCCACTCTCATATGCTTAGAGTAGTTCACAACCTCAAAAAGTTTCTCAAACTCCCTAATCCAGTTTTCTAGGAAGGTTGGGTCAGCTTTTCCCCTTATAGTATGGTTGCTTAACCTTTCCCCAGCAGTTTTAGGATGCTCAACTCTCTCCTGAGTCAATTTCTCCACCAAGAGGCGAATAGCTGCAGCTAGGTCGATGTTGTTAGTCATGCTACTTCGGGACCTGAAATTAATATAACTCTACTTTAGATTCCAGCATAACTTACATGTCCAACTAAGAAGGCAACATTTGATTTGATCATTAAATAATAACTTTTATTCCTCCATAAAGGGTACTTAATAAAATGAATGTTATTATTATGTTATACTTTCCTAAAAACAATGGTACTATAAAACTATTATATCACTGTTGGTCAACTATCCAACATTATTATATAATACTAATATACTATATTAGTTTGCTAACCAGAGACATATAATAATTTAAGGTACTACATTGTCAACCTTATCCTTAGCATCCTGGTACTGGTCAGGCTTGAATGTCTCATCTTCAGTTTCCTCTACCTCATCCTCATAGTAGTCGACATATTTCCTTTGCCGCTTTGATCTTCTAGTGGGTTAAGGCTCTTCATCTTCCTCAAGTTCAGTATCAGTCTCATACCTGAAAAATGCATGATAGATGTCTTTTCTAGTTTGGCCTCTAACAGAGTCAAGTTCCACAACGAGCTCGTCATCGCTAGTCAATCCTGACCTCAGTATTCTACGCATAGTCCATTCTAGATTGGTATAATCTCTATCATCAATAGGTGCAATATCCTCATCAACTTCATCGTCACTCAGGACAATGGGGTTATAATAACTATCTAATCTGGCAGACATATTTAAGGATCTAGAACAACAAATATATACTATAATATTTTAGTACTCTCCCTGAACACATTCCCAACAATAAACAATAAGGAGTTACCATTAACATTATAGGCATAAGAATATAACACTTAGCAGAAAAGAAAAATATGAACAGTTAGCAGGAAAGCAAAATAATCATGAATAGTTAGTAGGGAAGAAAATAATCATCATGCTGAACTAACTATTCAATGCAGGCATATAATATTTCTATTATATGTACCCTTCCTATACTACCCATTCTCACAATGCAACAACTAAAACTTTGAAGGCATAAAAAATAATGCAGACACTCTTTATAAAGTAATACTCCCTCTGTTTTTTTTATCTTTCTCACTTGAAATCTTGACACTATTCATGCATAGAGATAATCTTCTCAAATGTTCTCAATTTATAAGAAAAAACATAGTCATGTGGGGTCTTGTTTGATTCGTCTCAATTAGTACTTTATTAATATTCAATCGTTATAATTTTTACTAATATATAATGAAAGATATTTAAGTTTTAAAACGTGCATTGGAAGACGCGCACAGAAAAGTAGGAATGATAAAAAAACCAGAGGGAGTAATAATTAAGTGTTTAAAAGAAATTTTCGACATATACAAAAAAAAACTCGGACTTATAAAAGTCGAATAAAAAATTTCGAAAATCCGAAATTTCCGAATTAATCATAATTACGAACAAAAATTTCGGAACAATGAAATTTCCCAAAAAAAAATATTTTCGGACTCCTAAAAAATAATTTTTTGGACCTCTAAAAAAATGTATTCCTATAAGTTTTTCAAAATAAATCAGTAGGAGCAATTCTAAGAGTTTATTCAAATGACTAGCAAGTTAGTTAGGCGCCTAAAAGTTTTGAAAATAGCTCCCAGATACCACTTTGTAACACCCCGATAATTCTCTCTTTTTAGAAATACTTTTTAATATAAAACTTAGAGAATTACCAAAGCATTATCGCCCGTGTGATAACGTATCGGCTTATTCAGAATTTTGCAGTGGAAAACATATAACTAAACTTTAACCTTTTATTATAAATAAATAAATAAGTACTTTGAAATCAATCATTCTAAATAAGTCTATTCAAACAAACTTAATAAAGTACGTTCCTACTAATGTAGAAAATAAAATATACTAGTTTACACATTCTCTCCATTCCCAGATTCTCAATGATGTACATCTGCGAGCTTGCAATGTTAATGCTTTAAAGAATCTGTGTGCTCACCAAAATGGGTCATCACAGGATTAATAAGGCAAAGCCATGATCACAATCACAAACAAAGCACGTAATCAGCAAAGCTGAGTACTACATACTAATACATAAACATTCATAACATGATACTAATAAATAACATGCAGGGATAAATAATAATATAATCATTTAACATTATGCAGACAACTTCTACTGAATTAAACTCTAAACATCTTTTTATTGCTTTAATGGAATAGTTATTGGACTTGAGTTGTCCCACCAACCAATGCCTTCACTAGGAAGACTAAATACGGGAGCTACCACGTATTCCAAAATGACCTGCGATATCGAGGAACCTTTGAAAAATAATAATAATAGGGATGGTGATCAATCCATCTCCCAGAAAAAGCCATGGGCTACCACCATGTACTCCAACTCCTAGTGTCCAACTCTAGACGTGCACCAGTCTAAAGTCTATAACTATCCTCGTTACAATTCACGTTATTTACAACTTATTACTTGTTATGACACATACATGAGTAACACATAAATAACAATCAAACATTCAGAACTCAACTTCTTTTATCTTAGGATTTAATAAGTGATCACAACTTACGATCCAAGATTACTTTCTTTTAATCTCAATCTTTCTTATTTGTTGAACCTAGCCAACAATCAAACTTACCTTTAAAATGCATAACTTATCAACTTACCAAATAAGGCCCACAATCCTCATAAAATAATGAAAATAATGAAATAAGGGAACATATGAATAAACATGATTCAACCTCAATAATATGTTAATTCCCTCATGTGTATTAATAAATAAAGTTTTCATCCACATGCTTGCATCAATAAATCCATACAAACATGACAATCTTTCATAATAACTCTAATAATTAACATGCTTGCACACATGCATAAAACATGTAGAAATCAATCATACTAGAAATCACATATGAACTTATAAAGTTCATATACATGATACTATAATTTTTTCTCCTTAAATCATGATACTAATCACATAGCACAAAGGTATGTTCGTACCTTGTGTAAACTAGTCGGCAGGCCACTTTTAATTCTTTAAAAGTCCCCTACTGAGTATTCTCCGCCTAGAAATCAATATAAACTAAAATCAATACTCTTAAATAAAAATACAACAACTTTAAAATATTTAAAATCCCCTTTAAACATATTCAAAAGTTTATTTTACTATCAAAACTTCAATTACTTTTAATTCCATGCACAGTACTACCATACTAGTAATTAAAATTCTTAAAATTCCACTAATAAAGCCTTTTCTGAAATCCCAGCAAGTTATAATATCATTAAATCCTTTTTAAACATATGTAAACATGCTTAAATTCATAATCTTAAACAATCTCATAGTGTACAACATACTACTATGGTTTTCTAATAATTAACACCCAAAAAATCCATGCTTTAATAAATAAATCTGAATTTTTATTCTTATAATAGGGGTGAAAGTTCGGTGTGCGGTTTGGATTAGGGCCTAATCCAATCCAATCCGAATAAAATTTGAATTTCAAATTCTCAATCCGAATCCAAACCAAATAGGGTTTGAATCCGATCCAATCCAATCTGAAATTTCATACTCTAGATTGGATCTGATCCGAAAATCCGTTTTTTTTAAAACTCTAGTTTTTCGATGAAATAAATTAAGCACAACAACAGTCTAGTAGATTTAGGAAATGAGGAATTGAGTGCAGTTAGTATTTTAGGGGAAGGATTGAAGTGCTATGTGTATTGGGCTATGGAGTAGGTTTTTTTATAATAAAAATCAGTTAAGCACTTAAGCCCAATTCAGATACATAATACAAAGCATAGTACTATTCGATTATATTGGATTTTTGGATCCAATTACCCTCAATCCAATCCGATCCGAAAATCCAATTTTTCAAAAAATCTCAATCCAAATCCAATCCGAACACAGTTCGAATCCGATCCGAATTACTAATTTGGATTGGATTGGATTGGATTGGATTTTGGATTTTATCCGAATAACTTTCACCCCTATCTCATAATATATAATATATATGAATCAAGATTATTTAATAAAATAGTAAACTAAAATCAATAATCATGATTAGCATTAAAATAAAGCATAAAAACATAGTATTTAATGATATCTTGAGGAAGAAGAAAAAAATAATCAACAAAGCAAAGAATCCAAGAAGAAGATGAAAGGCGCCGAAAACCACAGGCCATGCAGCAGCACTTCAACGCCTAAGATTGAAGATTTGAAGGTTTTGTGACGTTTCTTGTTGAAGAAGAAACGTTACTTGAAAAAGAAGAAAAGATTTGAGAGAGAGAAAAAGAAAAACGTGAGGAGAGAGAAAATAAATCTTTGTGTGGGGTAAAATAATTGGCTATTAAGATATTTGTAAGGAGGCCTCCTTTTGGACTTAGGAAAAGGAGATTGGGCTCAATTAAAATTGATTATGAATAGGTTAAATAAATTAGATTTCCTAACATCAATATAAATCCTTTTTCCTAATCTACTTAAAATTTGGGTTCCTCAAGTCCACTTAGACTTCTTTTTCAAATCATATTAG
Organism: Beta vulgaris subsp. vulgaris; assembly: GCF_026745355.1. Lineage (NCBI taxonomy): Eukaryota > Viridiplantae > Streptophyta > Magnoliopsida > Caryophyllales > Amaranthaceae > Beta > Beta vulgaris. The sequence goes on along the minus strand of NC_079204.1, from coordinate 38,230,636 downwards.
TATTTCAAACCTATTTCAAAGCATGCCTATAAAATATTTTTAACTTTCTTAAATCCTTAAAATAATTTCATTTGACTTTTAAAATAGTCAACCTTCTTTAAATAATCAAATCATTTAAAACTAATTTATGTTTAAACATAAATATATAAATACTAAATATAAATATATTTATACTAAAAGATATTTATAAAATCTTTTAAAATTATGGGAGATTACATGGCTAATCACACTTGGATCGCAG